>NC_142365.1:31575000-31872500 GCF_059441175.1 Urocampus carinirostris
CTAAACTTATTTTCTACTTAAGCTATAAGGCAATTCCAAAAAGGTATTTCTTAACATGAATATGTTGTCTTGCCCACAGCTGATCTCAACAGGTAATTCCCTATCCTGGTTCATGACTTATCTGAAAAGGAGCCAGTATTGGTCTTTACCTGAGGCTTGAGCAACCTTGACGTCATTCTCACTAAAACAGCAGACTTTATAAGTGCTGCTCAGATGGACAAAAATGGTGGACTTTGCTACGTAATAGGTTTGCAACTAGCAACTATTTTAATAGTCAACTAGTCACAAACTAATGCAATGATTAGTAGAATAATGGGATAATTATTGATTTTTTTCTCAGATTTAGCATGAAGTTGATTAAATTATGTGGCAAATGATAATAAACACAAAAAGTGGGTACAATGATACATCTTTCATTGAACCTACTCCGGATTCGTACAAAAATTAAATAAACACGCAAAAAAAAAATAATTAGGCACTATGCACAGCCACTAGACATAAATCCATAAAAACAAGTCTGGCCATTTTTTTAGGGACAGGCAAATAAATGATAAGTAAACATTTTTTATGTCCCACAAACAAAGAAAAGGCTCGCAGCAGTAGAACAGTAGAAACATTCAGTGGGACCTCGCTACTTCACGGTTCGACGTTCGCGGCTTCAGAGCTTCGCGGTCTGTAATGGTTAATTGTTTTTCTTTTTCTTTTTTCTTTTTTTTTTTGAAGGGGCGTCGCTACTTTGCAGATTTTCACTTTTAGCGGGAATCCCCCTCGGCCGACGACCCTAGCACGGCGCACCGTACTTGTTTCCCGGCGCGCGGTTTCGGTGCGGCTTCCGCTTCACCGCCCCCCCTAACCCCACAGGTCCCCCCAGCTACCCCTTTCCCCCGCGGCCGTCTGTCCGTCGGCCGGAGCCATCGAGGACCGTGTAGCGCCATGTAGAGCCATCGCGGCCCGGGTGGGAGACGACAGTCGCCGGCCTCCGCGCCGAGCGCCCGACCCGCCCGGCTTGTCGTGGTGTCGTGCGTATATACATTCAGTGGTCAATCGCTGAGTCTGTAACAAAATAACTTAACAATTTTCAACAGTTTGAAATCAAACAGTTGTAAAAGCTGACATTTGTTCTTCAGACTGCATGCATTTAATTTCAGATGGATTTGTCAGATACAGTGTGGCATAACTCTTAAGCTCTTTTATTCTGAAATAATTGTGTATAAAAGTATCAAATATGCAACTCATTTCATCAAAACCATATTGGCCTGAATCTTACTTGAATCCTACTGAGGTGAGTCAGACTTTGTTTTGCTTAACTGTCCAAAGTACTCTTTAAATGTTTGTGCATCACAGATCTACTGCCATGATCCGCAAGGTATGCTTTGCAAACTTTGCAAATAGTTTTTTTCTTGGCCGTATCCAGGGCTAAAATGCTCCAAAACTTTACATGTTTTAGTACCTTAGTTAAACTTGATGCCACCATTTTTGTATGTTATGTTTAGATATTTATCTCTGTTAGAAAAACGGGTCTAGTGACAATAGTCGCAAATGAAATTCATTGTTGACTATTTCTTCAATAAATTTTTGTCCACATCGAATAAACGTTTGAGCCCTGCTACTTAATCCACCTGGGTTAATTTACGCTGTAAACTGAGTGACTTCATATACCCGCAACGAAAAGTTAAAAAAAAAACACTACTTCTCACCATAACAAATTAACATTCCTTTTAACTCTTCGTCTCAACTTCATTAGAATTGGAACCCAGCCTGTTCTTCTAAAGATTGTGATTCATTTTTTGCTAATTGCAGCAGATTTTTGTAACTGATGCATTCTTTGTATAAACACCCTTGAAGAACAACCCATTCTATGCGTCCTTTTTCCATGCCTACATTCATTTGGAGCGGTCCTTGAGAAATGGTTGACCACAATGACGTTTTCACAAGATACAAGAATGCAAGTACAAACAAGACCACATTTTGAGAAATGGCCAAGGGCTAGCCCAACTGCTCTGCGTCCTGCCTCCTTCTGGCTCAAGACATTTCTTTGTAAACAAGGGGGTGGGGGTGGTGGTATGGGGGTTGGGTCTAATGTTGGTTTTCACAGAAATTCATTTAAAAGAAAAACTCAGCCAGTGGCACATTTTTGCCTCATATGAAGAGTCAAATTATATTTCAAGCAAGAAAGACAATATATTCTTATATTTTGCAAAATGCTTATGTTATATTTTTATTGCACTGTTTTTTGATAAACGTATGACTTACGTCAGTATACAAGCACGTTGCCTTTACTAATAATCTTTTTTTTTAATCTCATTTACTTTCTCTTCATTTGTTTTACATTACATTTTTCGTGGAATGACACATCTGATTTTGTTGTAGACAATGTTCACTATGTTGTTATCAATGGCAAATGCAATTTTTTCAAGATCTTGCATTGTTTTTGGGTGGACAAATGATAAAAAAATGGGAGGACTTGCATGTTTTCAAGGCAACCCCTATTGAGGGCTGCTAAAAATCACTTTATAATTGATATGAGGAAACAGCTTGCACATAGTACTCTTACTGCATGTTATTAGACATCTTAAATGTTATTTTTTTGCACACTTGTTTTTCTGTATTTTCTTCATTCTAAACGGCCACTAAAACATTCCATGCAAATCACTAAATGTTTTGCAAACTTCCTGCAAGCCTCTCATCATTTATGACGTCATACAACTGATCTGCATTTATATAGCGCTTTTCAAGTCAATGAAGACCCCCCAAAATGCTTTACAATGTGCACTTTTCCCTTTAACACACCAATTAACCGATAGCAGCGTCAGCCATGCAAGGCAACTATCTGCTACCTTTCTTTCCATTCTCTGACATCTGTCTCTTGTGCACAAGAGTAGTGTGCATACCTGTCAACCTCCATGGCTCCATGCCCGTACAAACTGTTGTATTTTCCCGTACAAAATACAAAATAATCGTACACCATATTTTTCCTTTTTCGGAATGATGCATGATGGGAAATCCCCAGGCGGCAGATGCATGCGATTGACAAATTTGTGTTTTTCCGTACACATTTCCTTGTACGTCGTACTAGTCTTAAGATGCTTAAAAACGTACTTTGTACGGCAAAATCGTACAGGTTGACAGGTGGGGCGGGGGGGGTTGTAAGGTTTATTGTTCTATGTTCTTTATCAATTATCCATTATCCATTATCAGTCAAATCATAATACGCTACAAAGCCAAGGGGCCGAGACACTTGCTCTCAGCCAAGAGGCCGAGTCAAGGTCCTAGCCACAGAGCCATGCAGCGAACAGGGCCAATGCACCGATCAGGGCCAATGCACCGTTCCCGGAGGTACTGCAATACCGGGCCGATGCGTGGAGTGGACAGAGCAAGCTCTTATTCCATCTCCCGATTGCAAAAATCAGGCCATACAAATTCAGAACCACAGGTTCTACAATTGTAACTTCATACATAGCCCATAGACCCAAGAGCTATACATGATGCTTGCATGCCGACATAATTAGAATTCTACAGTCGGAGTGTCAGTTGTGTGCACTTTGAAGCAGAGATAGTATAATATATTCCCCTGTTTTTTCATAAGACAAAATGACCAGCAAAACCAAAATGACTTCAGGTACCATACATGCTGGCATCACCATATAAGCAACCTGCTAAAACTGCTTTAAAATAACCACATACTAAAATAAATTCAAAATTAAAAAAAAAAAATCCAAAGAAATATATAACATTTGCAAACCATTTACTGTACCTTCCAGCAGCGCTTCAACGGCACTCATACACCATTTTCATATTTTTACAATAATTTCTTAGACTTAATTGATTTGTCATTTTTTTTCTACTTTTCCTTGCTCTTATCACTCCCTTTTTGTGACCCATTGTCATGGGCAGAAAAGGTAAAAAAAAAATTACAATGAAATGAGATCAGGTCACTCTCAAACACAATTGAGATGGAGCCGATGAACTGAACATGAAGAAGAGATGGAGCAAGTGATTATCGCCATCTGCTGTTAAGAAGTGTCATTGACTCTGTTTTTTCTTAGTATTATTTTGGAAAGGCACAGGCCTGTGAACCACTGAAAATGGGTCCCATCCTACCAGTTGAGAAACACTCTACTATATCGCTGGTGGTCCAGTGTTTAGGAATTCGGTGCTCTCACCGCCACGATTGGGTTTGATTCCCTGTTGCATCCAATGTTTTGCGATTGTGATCAGTGAATTTTTTTAACTGATCAATAATTGCACAAATTCTGTAATATACGACTGTAAAACAAAATATTGTGCATCTATCTATTTAGCTATCTATCTAGCTATCTATCTATCCCCACCAATCTGCCAGTAATTTACCTCAAAACAGGAATGATGCTGTGCTGGCAATAACCAGGGCATGTTGCTTCATTGGTTTTCCGACAAACTCGTCTGACCAATCACCGTGTTTTTTGTTTACTTCCTTCCATAGATTCAAAACGCTGACGATGTGCTAATCTCACCGCTGGAGAAATTTCGTAAGGACCAGATTGGCGCAGTCAAGGTACCATTGATGTGCTTTTTTAAGTCCTCTTGTCCTTTGAAAGTTGTGGGGGTTACCTCTTTATACGAGCACCTCTAAACATGAGAATTTTAGTACACAGTACAAGTTTTTTTTTTTTTTTACTCAACAAAACTCTTGCTTGCTATACAAAGTGAAAACCAGTTCACAAGCAGTCCCAGAGTGCACCACTAAGAGACCACTCACCCCTCGTGACTGCCTACCACCAGCATCAGCCCGCGCATGCAAACTACTGCAGGCAAACTACTGCAGGCAAACTCCGCCAATTTCTCCACATATTACTGATAGCAAATATTTCTTGTTAAGCAATAATAAACGTAACAAACACAAGCACTCAATATTATAAATCTACAATTAGATTATCCAAATCACAGCCGAAATAAGTAAGACGAGATTTTCTTTTTTAAGAAAAAATTGTCCTGGGACTTCCGGTGGCGCAATGAGGTAGACGGCAGCAAGGAAAGTAGCTCTGACAAAAATCACTAAAAAGTAATGTAATACTTACTTGGAGAAAGACGGAAAGGGTACAAATTGTGACTCATATTAAAGAGAAATTCTTCAACAAAACATTGTCAAGAAGGGGAAACTTGTTGAGGAAAAGGGCGCTAAGGAGAATAAGATCGAGGGAGCAGAAGGAATGTCATCGGTCGACGAGGGACGTGACTCGGCCATCCTCCATGAAATCCGTAAATTACGGCAAGAACACACTGAAGCAGCCAGTGAGAACAAGATTGCTATGGCAAGACTGGAAAAAAGCATCGAAGAGCTTCTGGAGCGCACTGTGTTGCTTGAGCGGAGGGTGGAAAGCATGGAGGAGCTACATGCTAACACGGAAGAGCGAACGTCAAGACTAAAACAATTAACAGTCTCCTTGCTCCAACAAACCGCCAAACTAGCAACAAAGTGTGAGGACTTGGAGTCGAGATCACGACGGAACAACATTAGAATACATGGCATTCCGGAGGGTGCCGAGAGGAACGACACAATCGGCTTCATAACAAACTATTAAATCGAACATTCCGACAACAGGACATATGGATTTGCGCATTGAGAGGGCACACCGCTCACTGGTGAACAAGTCTCAAGGTAAAGCACTGCCACGGGCAATTATCGTACGTTTCACCGACTACATAGTGAAAGAATCCGTAATGAAAGAAGCATGGAAGCGGAAGACAACGTACGAAGGCAAGACCGTTTACTTCAACCAAGATTACACCACAGAAATCCAAAAAAAGAGGAAACAAGTAAGGGACGTTATCAAAAAGTTAAAGGAAAAGAACGTAAAGGCACAATCCCCATATCCCGCCCAACTGAAGATGTTTTTGGACTCAGGATTAAGAACATTCTCTACACTGATGGAGGCAGCAACATTGCTAAAAGAAATGGGGATCGAAGTGGAAGAGGACAACACGGAGACACTGCAAAAGATGTTGTCAAAGAACATTTGGACCACAGTGACCGGAATTGAGAGGAAGACAAAGGAACACTCCCATCATAGAAGGTGACTTACAAGCTCTCATGGAGCAAAACGAAGCCAAATTCGGATTTGGGGTGAAAGAGTAAGGACCATATCTGCCCTTTCTATTAAAAATTCAATAAGTTAGAAGTAAGTAAAATACCAAGTAAAATTGTTATCTTTAAATTAAAACAATATATGTGTATATATACATATATATATATATATATATATATATATATATATATATATATATATATATATATATATATATATACATATATATATATATATATATATATATATATATATATATATATATATATATATTGGCATAGAGCTACGCTAAAATATTTAGTTATAACTATGGACGACGGTACAAAAGTTGTTCACGCACTGAGTGCATATTTCCAGGAGGGTAGCCACAACTCTCCGATTGGACTCTTGGAAGACATGGGTTTTTGTTTTTTGGGTGTGTTTTTTTTCTTTTTGGTGGGGAATTATGTGTGCTTGTCAATATGTTTGTTAGTAATTTGGTTTGTTTTGTCAATGGAGGTGTTAGTAATTAATGTAGTGTTTTTGTATGCTTCAAAAATCTCAATACAAATCATGAGCAATCTAAATATTGTTTCATATAATGTACATGGGCTAAACCACCCCATCAAGAGAAAGAAGATATTGAATCAACTCAAGACATTGCAGAGCTCAATAGCCTTATTACAAGAGACACATTTGACAGAGATTGAACATAAGAAGCTAAAAAGAGAATGGGTGAACCAGGTGTTCTACGCATCCTATGGTAAAAGGAGGGGAGTAGCAATTTTACTTGGAAAAGGGGTGGCGTTTAAAGTCGAAAAAGAAGTGAAGAACAATCTGGAGCGATATATAATGATTATAGGGTCAATGGCCGGTTGGGAAATATCAATAATGAATGTTTATGCACCAATTGAGGAAAAGGGGACATTTTTTCAAGTATTAGCTAAAGTAATAACCAACTGTGCGAAGGGAATGTTACTTATAGGAGGTGACTTTAACACTGTACAGAATTGCAAAGTGGACAAGTATCCTTCAGTACATGGAACAAATACAAAGAGGTCGAGGATGTTGAATAACATAACTAAAGAATTGGGATTGATAGATCCATGGAGAGAGAAGAATCCCCAAACTAAAGACTATACTTTCTATTCAAACCTGCATGGCAGCTATTCGAGAATTGATTACTTTTACATTTCAAGACCACATATGCATACAGTAGTAGAGTGTGGTATAGAGAATATTACTATAAGTGACCATTCTCCAATTACTTTGAAACTAAGTTTAGACAATGAACCCCATTTTAGGTATTGGAGGATGAATGTATCTCTCCTCTCAGATAAAAACGTAGTACAGGAAATAAAACGGTGTATAAAATAATATTTCCAAATCAATGACAACAATGAGGTTTCTCCATCAATATTATGGGAAGGAGGGAAAGCTGTAATAATGGGGAAATTAATTGAAATATCGTCCCGACTGAAACGAATACGCTTAAAGAATCAGAAGGAATTGGAGGATAAGATTAAGGAACTAGAAGAAGAACATAAAAAAACACCAAATGAATCCAGATTACAGGTATTAAAAACAACCAGAAGCAAATTAGATGAACTTTTGACAAATAAGGCAGAAGGGGCTCCGCGCTTTGTGAACCAGAGATACTATGAAATGGGCAATAGAGCCAGTCGACTTAGCAGTCTTAGCCTTCCAACTTAAAAAGACTCAAACAGATAGAATTATATCACAAATAAAACATCCTATCTCTAAACAATGTTTAGTAAAACCCAAAGGTATAGCAGAAGCATTTGCAGATTATTATAAAGAATTATACAAGGACTCAGAAAATGACTTAGATAACTACACGGCACAAAACTTTTTAGGAAAACTACATTTACCAACACCAACAGGGGGGGATACATTAGAAATTATTCGCCCCATTACAAAACAGGAAATACAAGATACAATAAATAACTTAAAAATAAATAAATCACCAGGAACGGATGGATTCCCGGGGGTGTTCTACAAAAGCTTTAAGGAAGAATTAACACCAGTACTGCATAAAGTATTTAACTATGCTCTAACAAAAGGAGACCCCCCCAAATCATGGTCGGAAGCCATCATAACAGTCTTGCACAAAGGAGGAAAAGACCCAATATTGTGTGAAAGCTATAGACCAGTTAGTTTACTTTGTAATGATCTAAAAAATCTTGCAAGCATACTGGCAAAAAGAATGCAGAAATTTATAGCGAAATTAATTAGAAATGATCAAACAGGGTTTATTCCGGGAAGGCAGGGTGCAAACAATATTAGGAGGATACTAAACATAATTACGAGCACAAAATCTAAGACCCAACCCTCGATGTTACTGAGCTTGGATGCACAAAAAGCTTTCGATGGGGTGAAATGGAGCTTCTTACATCAATCACTTATAGCTTTTGGCTTCCCTCAAATATTTGTTGAATGGGTGAAAATAATCTATAAAAATCCTAAATCTCGTTTTAGAGTAAATGGTCACTGTTCAGATTTCTTTGATATCAAAAGAGGAGTCCGGCAAGGGGATTGTTTAAGCCCACTCTTGTTTGCAATAAGCATAGAACCACTCGCAGAATCAATTAGACAAAATGAGCAAATAAGGGGGATATTTGATGAAGGAGGAACAGAACATAAAATATCATTGTTTGCAGATGACCTGTTGGTAATGCTGAAGGAACCTTCGTTATCAATACCACCACTGTTGGAGAGCCTTAAAATATATGGAGAAGTAGCTGGGTATTCAAATAATGAGAGCAAATCAATAGCAATGATGATATCAGGAAAATGTCCAACAGATGTGATTGAAAGATTTGATTTTAAATGGACAAATAAAGGGTTTAAGTATTTGGGGGTGACCATTACACCACATTCCACACAGCTGTTTGATGCAAATTATGGAATGTTGATAAAAGAAATAAGGAAAGATTTGGAAAAATGGGAAATTTTGCCCTTAAGTCTTATCGGAAGGATAGAAACAATTAGAATGGACATATTACCAAGACTATTATTTCTGTTTCAATCCCTTCCAATTCTGATCCCGGCATCCACATTTAAAATGTTAAATAAATTGATAACAAAATTCCTTTGGCAAAACGAGAAGCCTAGAATAAAATACAAAACCCTGTTAGCTCCTAAAGAAAAAGGGGGCCTAGACCTACCCAATATTAAATATTACTATTGGGCAGCTCAAATTAAAGCACTCATCTTGTGGATTACTACAGACAAAGATACGATATGGGTGGACATGGAGCAGCGATCTTGTCCAAATATGCCTGTGGAATCGTTACCATACATATCAGTCACGAGGTGGAAGAAATTAAAAATCCAGAATGAATGGATTAAGGGAACTATTAAAACTTGGTCAACAATACAAAAAAAATTAAAAATATCAAGATCTGTGAATAGGGCTACCAAAATAGCGAAAAACCCAGACTTTAAACCTGGGGTTATGGAGGTAGGGTTTCAAAAATGGGCCCAAAAAGGACTGATGTTGATTACCCAAGTATTGGATGCACAGGCAATGAAATCATTCGAACAACTCCAACAAGAATTTGACCTACCCAGAAATGATTTTTACAAATATTTGCAACTAAGGCATTACCTCCAGAAACACGAGGAATGGGGGAAAATATGTAAGGAGCCAACTAAGGTACAGGAATTATTAATATCATATACAAAAGGACAATCAATAAAGGGGGTTATATCAAAACTATATAAAGCACTGAGAATGGATCTCGGTAATGAGGACATGGCAGTTAAGGAAAAATGGGAACAAGAAACTAATGTAGCGATAAAAGACAACAAATGGGAAAAAACTTTGAAAGAGGGACACAAAATAACCAACAGCCCGACATGGAGGGAGTTTGAATGGAAAGTAAAAATGTGATTCTTCTATACACCCTCTATCACTTCAAAATATAAAAATACCTCAAATCTATGTTGGCGTAACTGTGGGGGGGGGTCGGAGACTTTACGCATATTTCCTGGAATTGCCCTGTAATATTAATTTTTTGGAGAAGTATCCAGACAGAAATAAAATTAATTATTGGCTGGGAGTTGCAGTTGGACCCAATGGCTTACGTAATAGGAATTTTGCCAGAAGAATTACTATCTGGTCAACAGAAATATATGCTAAGGGTAATGCTTCTGGTAGCAAAGAAAATGATCACAGTGTCCTGGCTGAAACCACAACCTCCTGACATAAAACAACGGAGAGACAAATTAAAGCAAATGTACATTATGGAAAAAATCACTGCAAGACTTCAACTGAAACTTGACCAATTCGAGAAAAGATGGAAGCCTATCACACAAATTTTACTTGATGTCTAAACACCTCCCCCTATTTATTATGTATTTTTTTTTTTATTTTTTTTGGGGGTGTATATTTTTATTTATTATTTTTTTATATATATATATTTCTTTTTGTATGGATGTATTGTATGAACATTTATTCTTCTTTTCTATTAATAGTATTTTTTCTTCTTGGTTGTTCCTTCTGTTATTTATGAGTGTGTCAAGTGTATATATTTTGTGTTGATGTAAGATGGTGGAATCAAACCTCTGTCAAAATTGGTGTGAGAAATAAAAAGTTAAAAAAAATAAAAATAAAAAAAATTGTCCTGGTAAAAAACAAACAACGTATACAATTTAGGGAAAACATATAAGTTGACAGGTGTGTGATCTATGTGACTCCTTCTTGCCACCACGCTTACAGACAATTATTAGCCAACGCAACAACAAAAGACGGTTTGCAATAAGCTTTCAAAAGTAGGTGTCTGAGCTGCCGTTGAAGTTTTGAACTTCTTTTGTTTCTTTTAAGCGACAAACCATTAAAATGTTAACCACAAAAGTGAAGTCAAAGACCTCTGTATTTGTTTCTCAAACGCAGAACAGTTACTGTATGCAGTAACATTTACTTTTAAATATGCATTTCTAATTTTATCCACAGCATCATCCGGTATTTAAGGGAAACCGCATTAAATAAGCGCACTTTCAAATTTTTGGCCAATTTGGGCTCTTCAGATGCCCCTTATTGCCCGGAAAATACGGTACTTGCCTTAAAAGGCTAAAAGGATCCATGCATGCATGAAATTGAACAGGAAGTCGGCCATTTTGGTTTGAGAACAAGATGGAATTGTTATTCTTCTTCAGTTCAATCATCCAACTTAAGATTCTCATGTCATTGTGAATGCAGGGTTTCAGCGGATTCTTGAAAAGTCTTAAAAGGCATTGAAGTCATTTTTCTAAAAATAAGACCTTCATTGTTATTAAAATGTTTTAAATCGAATTTTCAAAAATCTTAAAATGTGAATATTTTAATAAGACTTATACTTGTTTCAACTAAAAAGATTTGTAACACTTATAAATTGTCCTTTTTAATAATTCGCTGATTTACTTTTGTGGTATCATGACGTGACCACAATAGCAGAACAATCAAAACAGTGATGTGGTTTCAGTTGGGCCCTTCAGAGCAGAGCATGACTTAGGTGTACCCAATATACACAGAGACGTTTACCTTGGACCATGGTAAAGTGTACATTTAATTATAAGTGGCTATCCGACAAATGTTTTTTTTTCCATGGGTAAAAGCTGTGCCAGGTAATCTGTACGAGGCACGATGTATTGCGTGCTAGAAAAGTTTTGTGTTATTGTGTTTAGTTGGTTTTAATTGTGTTTTTTGTCAACTCGGTTTAATGTCGATTTCAAAAGGCATTAGTAAAACTCTTAAAAGTCTTGAATTTATCTTGCGTTAACCTGTTGGAACCCTGGAATGTCATATGGGTTATTTAGAGCAGTTGGCAGCCCCGCAATATCCAATCTTTCACTTAAGTATGTAGCATTTTACAGATAAAGCTCAGATGTGTTAGGACGGAGGTCATGGGAACGGACGCTTGGAGGCGCGTCACAGACTTGAAGCCAGGCGACGTGAATGACGGCGGGTGTCTGGTTTCAGCAGTCAGCTTATGATTATTACATTATCTTCCCTTTAAAACACATAAAAGATAATGACTAGCAGCACAAACAACCCCTAAAGCTGTATCTTAGACATAAAGCAAATATATTTCAAATTTGATAAATAAACAGTCACCAGAAACCACCAAACTGAGATTAGACTTTATTGAGGCAAACTTTTACCACAGGCATCCTGTAGTTACAATAGCCAACAACTGTCATGTATCATTCAAAGATAGATGTGCAATTTCTTTTTTTACAAAGGTTTTTCAAAAAAATTGGTGATCTGCCTTACTCAGGGGTGGGCAAACCTTTTGACTTGCTGGCCACATTGAGTTAAAACATTTGCATAGGGGCCGAGACAGGAGGAAATAAAATGGCTTATTGATATTTTTAATCATCTTGTACATGCTTGTGATTATAAGAGGATCCCAACCTCCAATATGCTCTGATACCTTGGCAATACATGTGGGAAAAAATATAATGTAAGCATAAGCATTTTTTCTTGTTTGCATTTACCTGCACAAGTTATATTTCATTGTACGGTTGTTTCTAAACCGTTTCATCCTTTTTTTTTTTTTTTTTTTTTTTTGAAACACCGGACATTGTTTGATAAAAAGAATTTAGTTGTACAGTGAAGAAAATAATTATTTGAACACCCTGCTATTTTGGTATTTCTCCCACTTAGTATTTATGGAGGAGTCTGAATTTTTCATCGTGGGTGCATACTGTGAAGAATGATAAACTAAAAGGAAAAATCCAGAAATAGCAATGCATGCTTTTTTAACTATTTATTTTCGTGATACAGCTGCAAATAAGTATTTAAACACCTGAGAAAATGAATGTTAATATTTGGTACAGTAGCTTAGTTTGCTATTACTGAGGTCAAAAGTATCCAGTAGTCTTTGACCAGGTTTGCACACACTGCAGGATGGATCTTGGCCCACTTCTCCACACAGATCTTCTTTAGATCAGTCAGGTTTCTGGGCTGTCGCTGAGAAACACGGAGTTTGAGCTCCCTCCAAAGATTTTTAATTGGGTTCAGGTCTGGAGACTGGCTGGGCCACGCTAGAACCTTGATATGCTTCTTATGGAGCCACTCCTTGGTTTTCCTGGCTGTGTGCTTCAGGTTGTTGTTGTGTTGGAAGCCCCAGCCACGACCCATCTTCAATGCTCTGACTGAGGTAAGAAGGTTTTTCCCCAAAATCTCACAATACATGGCCCCAGTCATCCTCTCTCTATGCAGCTCACGCGTCCTGTTCCATGTGCAGAAAAACACCCCCAAAGCATGATGCTACAACCCCCATGCTCCACGGTAGGGCTGGTGTTCTTCAGATTGCACTTTTCATTCTTCTTCCTCCAAACACGCTTAGTTGAATTATGGCCAAAAAGTTGTAGTTTGGTCTCATCTGACCAAAAAACTTTCTCCCATGACTCCTCTCTATCATTCAAATGGTCATATGCAAACTTAAGACGGGCCTTGACAGGTGCTATTTTAAGCAGGGGAACCTTTTGAGCCATGCATGATTTCAAATCATGACATATTTGTATATTACCTACAGAAACCTTGGAAACGGTGATTCCAGCTCTTTTCAGGTCATTGGTCGACTCCTGTCGTGTAGTTCCGGGCTGATTCCTCACATTTCTTAGAATCATTGAGACCCCATGAGGTGATATCTTGCATGGGGCTCACCTGTGATTGAGATCAACCATCATGTTTAGCTTCTTCCATTTTCTAATGATTGCTCCAACAGTGGACCTTTTTTACCATGCTGCTTGGAAATTTCCCCGTAGCCTTTTCCAGCCTTATGGAGTTGTAAAATTTTGTCTCTAGTGTCTTTGGACAAGTCTTTGGTCTTCGCCATGCTACAAGTTAGTCTTACTGATTGTATGGGGTGGACAGGTATCTTTATGGACCTAACGACCTCAAACAGGTACATCTGATTCAGGATGATACATGTAGTGCAGGTGGACTTTTATTGAGCGGACTAACAGGTCTTTCAGGGTCAAAGTTCTAGATAATTCACAGGTGTTCAAATACTTATTTGGAGCTGTATCACACGAATAAATTGTTAAAAAAAATCATGCATTGTGATTTCTGGATTTTTCTTTTTAGTTTATCTCTCTCACAGTGGACATGCACCTATAATGAAAATTTCAGACCCCTCCATGATTCTAAGTGGCAGAAATAGCAAAATAGCAGGGTGTTCAAATGCTTATTCCTTTCACTGTAAGTAAAAACTTTCATTCAAAGTAATTTAAATGGTCAATCAAACACATAGTAAATCTAAACTGCTGCTAATCTGTACATGTGTTGGTTTTGTTTGACTTTTTTGCACTACTGGCAGTTCTTTATAGATAGCCACTCCTTGCACATCTGTTCTCCTCTGCACTATTGTACCACAGTGTTATTGTTACTGTTTACCTGACTTGTTTACCTGACTGCCCATTTTGCACATCTGGTTAGCTGCTCCTCTTGCACTCTTTGCACTACTGTAAAATACTATACATAGCCATAATTATTTAGTATATTATTAGTACTCAATACTCCAACTCAATACAACATTTTATTTATATTTATATCTGTACATTCAAGGAAACTGTGCGGGTCAGATGTATCGACATTTCGTTCTGTATACACGTTTACTAGAATGACAATAAAGTAGATCTGAATCTGAATCTGACTGAATCTGAATTTCAGTACTGTAATATATCCATTTTCAAGCACTAAATTTAATTTAAAAGATTGAAATACATTAGGTATGTTCACAAGTGTTTGTATTGGGTGAAATTTGATACATTTTTTGATAAATAAAATCAATAAACGGGCCAAAAATTCAAAGTACAGAAAAATGTAGACGTTTTTGATTGTTAACCATGATCACAATGAAAAATGCCATTTTTATGAGGGCAACGAAGGAACACTAAGCAACACCAAAACAACAACACATTTTTATTTGTAGTGTTTTTTTATATATATTTTATATATGTATTTATGGATTTGATTTTTACCTTTATTTAGTTGATATCATATAAAAATATTTTAACTAATAACATTTATAAGGGGGCAGCACGGCGGCGCAGTGGTTAGCGCGTCTGCGGCACAGTTCTGAGGTCGTGGGAGTTTGTATGTTCTCCCCGTGCTTGCATGGGTTTCCTCCGGGCACTCCGGTTTCCTCCCACATTCCAAAGACATGCATTTCAGGTGAATTGGCCAGTCCAAATTGTACCTAGGTGTGACTGAGCGAGTGAGTTGTCTGTTCCCGTGTGCCCTGCGATTGGCTGGCAACCGGTTCAGGGTGTCCCCTGCCCACTGCTCGATGATTCCTGGGATGGGCTCCAGCACCCCCGCGACCCTACTGAGGATAAGCGGTGCAGCTAATGAGATGAGATGAGACATTTATAAGGTTTCAGCCCACATTATTGCCTATTTTCCGACTCACTATGGGGACACCAATAATTAAATTATAATACTTTATTCTTTTACAATATTAATTTTAGAGAATGGTTTGTTTTAGAACACAGATGTTATTTTGTCCTGATCATTAATCCACATAATAATTGTAATTAAATACTAAAATAATAATTTGAGTCTCTGGGGATTAACAGTACAAGCGATCGTCATTACTATTTATCAGGATTGTTTTTGCTAAAGGAATAGAAATACTGTATTAATTTGTGTCATTTTTTTCCCTGTTAAAGAACTCAAAGTCTGGTTGTGCATTATACATGAGTTTTCACCACATACCATAGTTGTAACATGATTGGAACCTGGGCCACAGCAGTGTGGTTTGAACAATTTTTATTGACATTTTTAACAGCAATTAAACACATTCACAATTTCATTATATTATATTCTAACAATATGAGGTTTGAACAATTTTTATCGACACTTTTAACAGTTTTTTTTATGGTTTGTTATTACATAAGCTTTAATACTTGCAGTACAATTTACAAGAAAAAAAGAGAGAAATACAGTATTAGATTTGCTCAAGGTCAGTTCATTTGCAATTATGCGACCCTTCACTGTGTCCGATTTCTCAAACATTCAATGTTCATAACTTTAACTTGCCATTTTTTTCATAATTTTTATGTTTTTTCCTCTCATGTTTTTTTTTGGTTTGAACAAATTTATTGACACTAATAACAGAAAACAATCATGACAATCTCAACAGCAATCAAGCACATTCACAATATTATATTTCAATATGACGTTTAACAGCAAACACAATGTGAGGTTTGAACAACCCTTCTCGAAAATCTTAATAGCAATCAAGCATATTCACAATTTCATTATATAACATCTTTGTTAGTTTTTTTGGTTTGAACAAATTTATTGACACTAATAACAGAAAACAATCATGACAATCTCAACAGCAATTAAGCACATTCACAATATTATATTCCAATATGACGTTTTTAACAGCAAACACAATGTGATGTTTGAACAACCCTTCTCAAAAATCTTATTAGCAATCAAGCATATTCACAATTTCATTATATAACATCTTTGTTAGTGTCAATAGATCCGTCCAGGCCAAAGTCGATTGTCCTCGGTCTGAACAAATCCACCGACACCAACAGCAGCAAAACAAACACGACAATCTCAACAGCCATCAAGCATATTCACAATTTTTTTATATCTGACAATATGACGTGACGATATGACGTTTTAACATTTTTTCCTGAGATTTTCAACATCAATTAAACAATTTCAGAGTTATTTTCTTTTAACAGTAGTTAACCAGCGTGTAAAAGGCAATACTATTGTGCAAGGGCATAGCTCTGCCATCCCACCCTCCCAAGCAGCATTCTTCCAGTCCTCTGTGTGGGTCCTCTCCCTTCTGTTTGGGTCCCCTCCCTTCTGGGTTCCACAACCCAGGCCGTTGCTGCCGGGACTCCCACAGTGTAGCTCCGGTTCCCCCCTCCGGGTGGGTGCAGACGAGTCTTCTTTATGGCTGCGTCCTAGGCCCGCCGCTCGCAGGTTGTATGGTATCTGCAGCCATTTGGAGCACAGCCACGGGGGGGATCTGCCTGCACCTCTATACCAGCAGGTTTCTGGAGGTCCAGATGGCGTCCTTGATGGCAGCGAGAGTGAGCCAGTCCTTGGCAAAGTCGTTCCGAGACCTCCTCGACCGACTCACCCCGTAAAGCACGTACTGTGCATCAGGGACCTCCCCTGCTGGCAAGTCCGGGAACTTTCCTAGTTGGTCGGCCATTGTCCACAAGACCTCGGCAGCGCTGCACTCACAAAAAAGGTGCCTCACCGACTCCTGGGCGCCACAGCCAGGTCGAGGGCACGTCGAAGTCGCTGACATTCCTCGGTGGTGCATTACGGCTCTGACTGGGAGAACTTCATGAGCCACCATCCATGACAAGTCTCGTAGTCTGTTTGGGAAGGCAGGATGATTCACGTTGCTCCAAACCGTTGTAGGTTCGCCAAACGCAACCCCCCGCACAGGGCTTACTGTTGCTCGCTCTTGCACAATAGCAATAAGGGCCCTGTGGTTTTGTAAAGTGTGACATTCTTGTGTTTCCAAATCAAACTTCTTCAAAAAATCCTGAATAAAGAGATGTGTTGGTGGCAAGTTAAATGAAACTGGAATCAAACGATTGTTTGGTACAAGCTTTAGCTTCCGCAAATATGAGCCCATCCAAAACCGGGTCATCGCTTGACTTTTCGGGTTGTTGGGTGGGCCCACAGCGTTTTGGAAGTGGAGAGAGACATATTTGCTTCCCAGGAAAAGCTGGAGGTCAGGCACTCCTTTCCCCCCTTTTTCCTTTTTCTTTTTCATTGTATCTCTTTTTATCCTTTCCCACTTTGAGCCCCAGACAAAGCGAAAGATGGCTCGATCCAGTTGTAACAGCACGTTTCTTTTGGGCATAAAAACTAAACTGATTGACAAAAGCATTGGGAGGATGATCGCTTTGATTAGGACCTTCCCCTCTATTGTCAGTTTTCTTAGTGACCAAAAAACAAGTCTTTGCTTAACTTTCCTTGTCACGTCATCCCAGTTGGTCTCGCCTCCTCCATCCGCATTGAATTTTATCCCCTAGGATTTTCTGGTCTGTCTTTAACACCGTCAGCGGGAGTCCTGCCTTTTCTGTCTCTTTCCACATTCCATAAAACTTCACTTGTGATTTTTCTCTATTTAGCCTTGACCCAGACGCCCTCCCAAACAGGTCAAGGGCTCTTCCAACAGATGCGCGGTCAGTACATAAAATATTAAAATCATCCATGTACAAAACACACTTGTTAATTTGTCCCCCACTTCCTGGGATATTGATCCCTTCGACAAATCTATCTTTTCTTAACATTTGTGCCAAAGGTTCAATGCAAAGAGCATAGGGAAGGGGAGACATAGGGCAACCTTGACGTACACCGCAGTTGATCTCGATTGCTTCCGATAAATTCCCGTTAATCATGAATTTGCTGTAGATGTCTCGGTATAGCAGTCCTACCCACTTGATGTATTTTTGGGGAAAACCACATTTTTGCAATACCCTGAAGAGGTATTGGTGCGAGACTCGATCAAAGGCTTTTTCAAAGTCTAGGTTTAGGACCACTAGTCGCATGTTTCTGTCTCTCGCATAACAAATGGTGTCACGGATCAGCATGAGACTGTCGCTGATCTTCCTTCCCACGATGGCACAGGTTTGGTCTGGATCAACCAAGTCTCCCAAGACTACAGACATTCGTGTTGCTAGAACCTTGCTGAAAATTTTACAGTCCACGTTTAAAAGCGTTATGGGTCGCCAGTTTTTTAAGTCAATTTTGTCTACTTTTTTGTGCAATAGAGTAACTATCCCTATTCTGAAACTGTCTGGCATATTGTCTCGACTGGAAAATTCGTTAAAAACAGTAATCAGATCTGGTGCTAAAATATCCCAAAAATTCCGGTAAAATTCGAGGTTGAGTCCGTCCTCCCCGGGTGATTTGCCTTTTTTCATAGTCTTTATGCAATCATTCAGTTGGTCTTGGGTAATGTCCGATGTTAAAAAGGGGTCTTGACGCACTGATCTTGAAATATGATCTAATACATGCCCCATTTCATTCTCATGTGTTTCTTTCTTTTCAAATAATTTTTTGTAGTAGTCTTCGACCAATCTGGTTATTTCACTACTTTCCTTTGTTATTTGCCCGTTTTCGTTTTGAAGTTTAAAAAGCCCCTCATTTTTGCTCATAATTTTTTTTTTAAAATAGCGTGTACATTTTTCCCCTTCTTCTATTTCTCTTTCTCTGCTTCTTATTATGATGCCTTTGCTCTTTATTTCCGCCAAAGCGTTTAGTTCTTGTTTGGTCTCTTTGATTTCATCATTAAAGTCCATCCCCTTTTCTGTTAGGATGAAATAGCGTTGGAGTCTTCTTTGTAGTCCCAACATGCGTTTCATCTCTTTAAGTTTCTTGTTTTTCCCTGCATTTTTAAAAAAGGTCTGTGTTCGTTTCTTTGTCATTTCCCACCATTGTGCTCGTGAATCATACGAGTCTTGAAGGGTCTGTTAGTCTTTGTACAGCTCCCTGTATTGTGCGGCTAGAGCCTCATCCTCCAGCAGGGAGCAGTTTAACTTCCACAAACCCTTCCCAACAGTCATACCTGAAGGAAATGAGAGAGAGCAGGACAGTAGCAAGTGATCCGAAAAAAAAAACAGGAATTAATCTTGCATCACTCTGTGCTAAACCCCTTGTAAATATGTAGTCTATTCGAGAGGCTCTGGCATTGTCACTACTGAACCAGGTGAAGCCCTCCTCTCCTGGATGTATGGATTTGAAACAGTCCACCAGTTTAAATGTCCGGCACATGTCTTGTAATAAAGTTGATGTTTTATCTACTTTAAACTCCTCATCGGTCCTCTTTCTATCCTTCCTAATTAGGATGCAATTAAAATCTCCTCCCACGATTAGTGGTTGATGGCCTAGCATATGCGACTGGATGTCCTCTAAAAGTTCGTACCTGAGTTGTCTGTCGGCATGGCCGTATATGTTAATGAGGTTAAAATCATTCCCTATATAAGAAAGTCTTGCTAAGATTGCGCGTCCGTCTCTCATCACAGTACTCCCCTTTATGATGAGTTGAGGGTTGTTTATTAAAATGGCTACCCCATCGTTACGGTTTTCATTCGAACCACTCCATAATGACGGATATGGCCAAATCTCTTCCCACTGTTTATAATTTTTTAAAAAGGGGATGCAGCATTCTTGTAGTAAAAACACATACGTTCTGATTTTTTAAGAACGATAAAACACTGTGAGCCTTAACCTTTGATCTCACACTTCTCACATTGATAGTAGAGAATGTAATGTTCATAATTGTTGTTAAAGTATTTAAACTAGTTAGACAAAACCGGGGGATCTGAGTCCATTCTTTGGTGATCATCGAGAGTGTCACCTGTGTCAGACACATCACTTAAGAGTAGTACCTCATTTGGAGACTCACCGGGGAAAACTCTGGAATCCTCTGACTCTCTGTCTGTGGTTCCAGGTCTTCCCCTTTTTTCTGGGTTAGGGGGTGAGCCAGTGGACCTATCAAGGGGTCTCTTACTTCCCTGCCCACAAAGGGTCAGATTTTTTCCCTCCCCGACTTCCTCCGTCTCAACTTCATACAGTTCCCTTGTAGGCTTATTCATCGGCAATCGGCTTTCTTCTAAATCTCTTCTCTTTGTTTCCGTTGTTTTCACCACTCCCAATTTTGTCTTACTTTTACCCCTCTTTCCAGTGCCCGTATGGGTTTTTGGAGAGTCGTTCGCCTTTTCGATTTGTTTGTCTTCTCCAAATCCCGGCAATGGCGTAGCAAACAAATTTGCTAATTTGGACTCTCTTCCAGGCCCTTCCTGATTAATATGTGTTTTTGGAGTGGCAGTTGCCTTTTCTATTTGTTTGTCATGTCCAAATTCGGTTATTTTATGAGAAATCGAATTAGAATTTCCAGGTTCTTCCTGATTCAAATTTGATTCTCTGGTCTCTCCTCCAGGGGTCTTGGTAGGGACATCTGTTTTTTCAATTTGTTTGTCTTGTCCATTTTCTTTGTGCATTTCTTGATAGAATTCATTGGGTATTTCCATAACTTTATTCATTTCCTGTTCATCTTCATTGGGTATTTCTATAACTTCATTCATTTCTTGTTCATTTTCATTTTGTATTTCCAAAACTTTATTAATTTCATTGTCTTTGTTATCTTTAGTCATTTCATTGTCTTTGTTACATTTATTCATTTCATTATCTATGTTGTCTGACATCATTTCATTGTCTTTGTTGTCTTTATTAACTGCCTTCCTAGCTTTCAATTTGTTAGCAAACGATTTCGGGCAGTTTCTATAGAGGTGATTCGTTTCTCCACAGAGATTGCATTTTTGTTGGAGAAATTGGAGGTTCGATAATCGAGAGAAAAGTCTTCTCATATGTGGATAAGGAAAACAGGAGCCAGCCTCGTTCGGAGGGAGATGTCACTTTATTGATGCGTCAATGGAGATCTCAGAGAGCTGGGAACATGACAATGTATTTAAAGCTGGTAGTGACGATTAGGCTTCGATTGAGTACACCCCAAAAGGCGGTCCTGTATCACGTATCAAGTACAGAGCGTCCCGTCCCTTGCACGCTATCTTCAAGGAAACTTAATGTCTGCCAAGAGTATCTTCAAGGATGTCTACCCGACCTTTTCCCACTACTGTAAGCAAGTCTTTCTAAATTTCTACATGTATGCAAATCTATTCTACAAATGCAAGTGTATTTACCACAACATATCCCCCCATTGGGAGTTTATACTCCCATTCTGAACAGAAATTAAAATCTAAAAATGAATACAGGGTAGTGGTAAAGTACTACAAATCATAGACATCAATACACGGACAGAGTTTACGCGAATCGAAAATAAAATAAAATTCTGGCGGTCAGCCTGCTGTGATCATTCTAACTTTCATTGTTCATGTTTCATTTACAAAAACCCCCAACACTCCAAACATCTGACCCATGCACTAACCCCCCCTTCATTTATCTTTATCCGTACATACTGGATTATACACGTGGACCGTCGACGGTTGATCGGTACGTGATAAAGGTAAATGAATAAATGAACTGATGAGTGAGTGATAACAAATTTTGGTAACAGTCGTCGATACATTTCAAGATGAGTGCATGACTGGATAGCGATACAGCATACACATCGGCCTTTGGCCTGACCCCCGCGAACATTTTGAAGACCATGCAATGTCGTATTCGTCAACGGGTCTCATGAAGTCAGATGTTGGAGTGAGTGTTCATCCCAGCAGGCATCACGCTCAGTCTCCATGCAGCCAAAAACCCGGAAGCGACGATGCATCCTGACCATCCCAGACAGCAGCTTGCTCCCCGGCAGTGTGACATACCAACAAAAGAATCACAATCAGAAACCAATATATTTGTTGCTGTTATTCCTAGTGCTATATAGTGTGTTGCGTGTTTAACAATAGTGCTAATTGATATCGTATTCAGTCCAGATCATCATATGTGTCTCTTTCCGCAGATGCTCCATTTTTATTATAATGTAGACTGACTATTAACGTTGCCCGATAAAATTCAAGGCGTTGAATTTAGTTGAGTCATCTGTTCTTCCTCACTTAGGAATAGGCTTGGATATTTAATCACTAACTGTGCTCATTGAGCTTCTGCCACCCTAGTATTAGCCACTACTGTCATTTGTTCTCCAAAAGTCTTAAGAATTCCTCTTTTAAGAATAGGTATGGCACAGAAACACAACAAACACATAATTATTACGACAGTTAGTACAAAAATTTCCCCCTTCGCTAACATACCACCCCAGTACCCAAATGTAGACGAGAACCAATCAAAAGAGATACTGTTCTTTTCAGTATTTACTGTCACTTCATTGCTCAACTCACGAATCTTCGACAGTGCTTTAGTGAAGCTTCCTGCTTCGGCTGTGTTTAAAGGTATATAAGTACAGCATTCCTCCTTTATCATATGACACACGCCTCCTTTACTGGCTAAGAGAAAATCGAGGGCCTGACGATTCTGCCAGGCCATCCTAGATGTCTCATGTAATTGTTCTCCTATTGCACTAAAGGCCTCGTTAGTGTAATTAATAAAACGTTGCTGGTTGTAATAAATGTAATTAATCCATTCTGCGTTCTTATTCGGAGTTATCCAGATAAATATCGATTCTAATCCAGACTTAATTTCATTCCTAGCTTTAAATTCTTCTGGAATTCCTCTCGGTTGTCTGATGGTATCTAGCTATACACGTCCACCCGGAATATATGTTCTCTTTACTGCGGCCAATTGTCAACAAAAATATTTCATTCAATTACCTTTTCCCTTTTACATTCCTTCCTTTTGTCACTTGCATGTCCCCCTCTTCTCTTTTCCTCAATGCCTACTATCTCTCCCCCTTTTTACCTTCTTTTACTAACTTTTATCTTTCTGTATTTGTAACTTCCTTACTTGCCCTGCCAACAATCCATTTTCCACATAACTTTCCCTTCTCCTACGCCCTCTAACACATGCTTTTTAGCCCACTAGTTTAATGGTAAATTGACATACAACCATCTCACTTAATCTTTCAATTTATTTATTTATTTATTTTTTCCAAACCAATTCAATCTACTATCTTAGCTTCACCTACTTAATGTGAAAATGACGTGCATTGATCTACAATGATTCATCTTACTCATTTTTATTCGACTCAATGAATTTTTCCTCCATATTCAATGAAAAGAAAGTATTTACTCACGCTTTTCCACTATTCTCGTACAACAATGCTTCTATCTCAAATTAATCCATCCCAATTCCTCGTCTTCACATTCCTTAATTTTCCAATTTTGAACTGAAAACCGGAATAGGTTAACTTTTTTCTTTTTGATATTATTCTATCCTTTCTTGGTGTTATTCTGGCATTAACATAATCTAAAGCACCTAAAATAACCAAACATAATTTTTCTAGACTTTTCACCCCTAAATTCATTGTTTTCCAACTGAAAAAACATTTATTTTTCTGGGAACTCCATAGGCTCTCGGACGTTATGTTGCACACCCTTAGCTTCAAAACGATTTCCCCCAAAAAAACCCGAACTTTTTCGATTCCTAACGAGACGTGCTATCGGTTCTATCTAAAACAATACATTTTAAACCGTCTTCCTCTTTAAAAACGTTTTTCTCGTCTCAATGAGTACTGTATTGTTCCCTTTTTCCTTTTCCTTCGATATTTTTCTGTTAATCCTTTCAGTTACGTGGGCCGATTAAACGCTGGACAACCATATAGACAAGAAAGATAAGAATACAGGAAAGAATACAAACACTTACAACATTGAACAAACATAAAACAAGACAGATGGCCCACAAAAATTTAAGTTAATTAGTCTAATTAAGTCAGTGCACATTGAGACCATGCGCCTACACAACTACCGAGTTAGGGTTATGGTTTTCCTCTTCTACACAATTTCCCGAATTTTACGTACTGGCCGTGCACTCATTTTTGGCTGTCGGCGTTGTAACCTCACTCTTCAGTGCTGTCGCCGTGGGTGTAGGTTTTTCTGGACTTTGGTGTGTCGGTACCCTTCTCGCCTGTATCGTCACATTAAGGTTTAGCATATTATCCGTCACTTTAGTCTGTACTGTCGTTAACACATTTGGTTTCTGGTAGTCCATCGGCACTCCGACTGGTTGCACGTTTCTCTTTCGTCTGACTCATCCCATAATACTCGGAATTTCAGTAATTCAAACTTGTCTTCTATCGCAATTGCACTATTTATACACGTCCTTCTACTCAATCAAGGAAGCAAGGTTTAGGGTGCTCTGAGGAGAGGGATGACTGAGTATGGGCGCCAAGAGTGGACTGAGAGTGTGATCGTGGCCACTGTGTTGTGCGGTGCAGAGACGATTCAGTTTTATTAAGACGACAGCAGTGTGCGTGTGTGTGTGTCGTCGTATCGATACTAATAACTAAATGGAGTGGAATGGAACTATGATGACTATAACATGAGACCTAACGAGACGGCACGCTCTATAGAGAATTTATTGACCTATTTCATCATCGCCTACAATCAGCTCAAAATTTTTTCCAACATTCTACTTCTTAAAAAGAACCTAAAAAGAAATCCGTCATTAAAAGCGCAATTAACCACCAGTCCATCGTCCCAAAAACAATGGTTCTAAGTCAAGGGTCGGCAAACTTTTGGCGTCACGAGCCTGGGGACACATCCAGTTTTTCTCATTTACAGTTATGATGTTATATTTCATTATATTTATTTCAGGTTTATCTATTTTGTGTATATGTATGAACCCCTACTGAACACCAGCATACCTTCAGGGCAATTGCAGTTGATTCAACAAGGTTCGTTTGCTTTCGGAACGGACTAATCCCGTTTCAATCCAATTGATTCAAATTGATAATGTGTTTCGATTTACAATAGTTTCATCATTCCACATTTACTGCTAGAACCAATTAAACTTATAAGTAGAGGTACAACTGTGTTATTGTAGTTGTGCACGTATGTAGTATTTCTGTCATGTCCAGCATGGTCGCCGTGACGACCGTCTAATTTGCGTGTGTCCTTCTTAAGGGCTTGCCCGTTCTGAGTAAAAGCCTGTTTTATGAGTATTCCTAGTCTGAGTTCCTGTTTGCCTGTAGGCCTGTTGCTGTTTTGTTTTTTCCCTGAGCGTTGGACAATTTTGCTGAATAGAAGTAACTGGTCGTTAAGCGATTGAGTTCTGGTCTGGTCTGCACTTAACTCAACCATTCCTGCAGTAGTATCTTATAATATTTACAAAATAAGATTCTGTAATATTTTCGAAGTCTGTTGTAGTATTTTTGAAGGATTTTTTTTTTTTAGTAGCGCTAGTATTAATGCTGTTGTAGTTTTGTAGCAGTATTCTTGCAGAATTTCTGTAGTTGGTCTTTTTAGAATTATAGCCGTACCATATACTATGTCCCGGTTTTCAAGCTCTATATTCCGTTTTCTAGTAACTTCATAGAATTTCTGTAGTAGGATTTACATTATTGTAATACTTTACCATCCCATTTCTTGTTCTCCTTTGGTTTACTGCACATGAATGGCTGGATTAAACCCTAGAGGTTTAATTCTGACCCAATTGTGGAAAAATGTATTTGATAATGTTACTTCCGGCGCCGTCACGAATGGCAGCCACTCCAGCAGCTCTCGTGTTATTTTCGCTACTTTTGTGATTTATTTATTTGTTTATTTATTTTTGCTTACTTTATCAGTGCCTTGCAACACTTGGATTACTTTCTATCCTATGGATATGGGTTTCAACTCGCAAAAATACGTACACTAAACAACACCACCTACATTGGACATTACCGAATCTTACTGCAATATGTATTCTGTGTAGCACTATTTAGTTACTCTATATAACATGCTAAAGTGGGCATTTGCACGTCACACTGGGTATTTGTATATTGTATTCTTTTGGCTTTATTATTGTATTGTTCTCAGCTCAGGGATGCTGCTGGAAATGTGAATTTCCCTCAGGGGATGAGTAAAGTATCTATCTATCTATCTATCTGATTAATTTGTTCACCCCTGTGCTCAGCATCTTTTTCTATAATAAAATTTTATGTATTGCGTGGTACGTATCTTCTTATTCTAAAGCAAAACAACATGTTATGTCTATGTTTATTTGCCTTCAATTAGATATTGATCCTTTTAATAATTTCCTTTTATTTTCATAGCTTATCTATAAAAATACTGTTATATGTTTTGCACAATGCCGACAACTTTTTTTGCACTACAATGACTATTTTTCACCAAATGCATACTTACACAAACCTCAACTGTATGTAACATTTTAAATGCACATTCTTGTGTAAATATTGTATTAATTATAACTATAACCTTATCTTTTCCGTTCCTTTACCTAACTCTGAAGATGGAGTGTCACGCCAAATTTAATTGTCAGTTACAATATGTGAACCCGTTTTGTAACTATGTCCGTAACGGTATATTCCATTCCATCATAAATGATGCGCATATATGTAGTGCCTTCCCAGACCCTGAGGAACTCCAAAAACACTACATAATGTGTTGTTTTTCATATTTTCGTCGCAAGTTTTTCATACCCAATTTTCAGCAAATTATTATTATTTAAATAACTTATGTTGTATGTTTGTCTTAGTGTTTCTTTTTTCTTTTCTTTCAGAATTAAAGCAAAACAATATACTAGGTTAACTTTTTTTTTTTGTGGAATTCAGGGGCACTTAGAGTCTCGTTAAGTTTTATCGTGCTTACGTACTGAGATGTTTTAGTGCACAGGTGTCAAACAGGCGGCCCGCGACAACACTCAGTGAAGCGCAAGAGAAAAACAAGCTGCAGGTTGAAATATGTCAACTTGATGTTGGCAAAGCCAGGTGGCTCTCACAAACGCTGTACTTGTATATTCTTTCTCTCTCTTCCTCCCTTTTTCTCTCAACCATTATCTCTCTTTCACTCCCCTCGTCTCTCTTTTTCTCTCAGTCTTTTTACTTTATTTTGCTCTCTCTTCATTTTCTCTTTTTTTTCTCTTTCTCTCTATTTTGCTTTCCCCTTCTCTCTTTCTCTATCATTTTCTTTCCCCCTTCTCTCTTTCTCCCCTCCTCTCTTTCTCTCAGTTTCTTGTTTTCCTTCTCTCTTTCTATTTTTCTCAGTTTCTTGTTTTCCTTCTCTCTTTCGATTTCTCTATTTCTCCATTTCTCCCTCTTTCGTCCCACCCTCTCTCTTTTTCTCGCCCTCTCTTTTGCACTTTCTCATTTTCTTTCTCTCTAATGTACTAGTCCGGCCCCCGAGAGAATGTTTGTTCTTTAGTGTGGCCCCCGAGTTAAAATGAGTTTGACACCCCTGTTTTAGTGAATTAGCCAGGTTATTCAATTTCTAAATTTTTCTCTAAAGTTAAGTACTAGTAGACATTATCTTAGTTTAATTAATTTCCATTCATTTCCCATGTCTCGAAATCCATTAACCCGTTATTTTTAATTCCTTTAACCCTTTCCAGGATTGATCAATCTTATTCTCATTGTCTTCTAAAAAAAATGCTGTTTTCCATAGACAATGTTTCATTTTAACTTAACCAAACCATAAGTCAGCTATTGTTTCACATTTATTAATCATTTGTCGAACGTAACACTCATTCTAAAAAATTCAGTGTGGAATCAATTGTCCTAAAAAAAACTGCCAACTCGAACTCAATGTCAAAAAATTTCTAATTGTCTTTTCATCCCTCTGTAATCATAATCTCTTATTGTTGATTCGATATAAAGCAATACCTACTTGTCACTTATGATTTATCTTGTTGAATCGTATTTATTTTATATTACTATCTTAATCTTTTATTCCGCGCAACAATCTTCGTTCTTACGCAATTGTCTTAGTCCCTTTGTTTTTCTTTTTCTTTTCTTTTTAAAAGAAATATTTCATTCAGTGACTGAAATAGCTTCAGCTACGTTATTAATGATTTCTAGTCTCGAATTTTCCTCCCTGTGATAATACGTCGTCATTTTCAAACTTCTTTCAATGTTTGATATTTCGAAATCATTCATACCACTAGTAATCTATTATTGAATATGAGAAAAACTAAGGAAACAATCCTTTTACGTATTACGCCTCTTTTGAATTTGTCCATTTATAACCAACGAAAAGATGGACACTGAAATTATGGACGGTCTCCAGTCGTCTTCTTTGTTTTACTCGCCCTTGCTTTATTAGGAGCATAACTACACGTCTTAAAAATTCTTACCCTTTTGCCATTCGCATATTCAACGAGAGATGATTAGTTTTGTTACTTAAACATTCTTTCTTTTTAAACTATTCTGTATAATTATCTTGTATTATACACTCAGTGTTTTCATTTCACCATGTACCTGTGTCCCAGATGCATCATTCATGCTGGGGACGCAAACTTTTCCTTTAAATTGTCATTATCATTTAATTTCTCTTTAACAAAGATTCAACGCATTACATCATCGTTACTTTGGTTTTGCTGTATGAGTTTTTATTCTTCTGCACGCCGATCTTAGCTAATGAGATCTCGTCGCTTCGAGATTACGTCATTGTTGTTGGTAATTGGTTAAGTCAGTCTTTTTCATTGGACAAAACTGTTTTTTTTTCTCAATTTATTGAAGAGAGCCAGCTCATAAATGCCCTTCTCGCACTTAACTTGGTATTTAGTTCTGTAGTTATTTATTTTTAATTGATGTAGTGTACTATGTCTTTGTTTTAAAGTACTATATTGAATCGTTAGTTTTGTGATACTGTTTAGTATACCTCTAGGGGCATTTCTCTATTACCGTATTACTGTCGTAGTATTTCTACGGTACTTTCATTCAGCGATTTTAATTTTCACTGTGTGACGTTTTGAGTGTTGAGTGACTTAAAATTCGACTCCCTCCCGCCGTCACTTATGAGTGCTGAGGCTCATTTTGTCTGTCAATTTGTCTCAAATTATTGATTCAAAACCTGATGCAAGCCAAGTTATTTTGTGAAAATGTCAAAAATTCCTACAACTGAAGATACTTACGTATTTACTTTTAGCACAGGCGCTGGGCAATGGAGTAAAAGTGCGCATGTCCTGTTCATAGTTCCTAACACTTACCCAATCAAAACGTTTGAGTTTCTTTGCTACAGCTTCTGGATAAAACGTTCGTTCACGGTTAAGGCTTTTTCCTGCGAGTTTTTATTAGAAATGTCTTGATAGTGAACCTAAATCGTTTAATTAGCTTTCTTATAAAGTATTTTTAGCAATTTACATCCAAAACAGGGACTGCTGGTGTGACTACGTGACTGTAAACTAGGGTTACTGGAGTTTTCCATAACATGAGCATCACCTAGAGGCAGTGGATAATAGTGCTTATGTGGGCACTGTGACTCTCCTATTCATCCTGTTAAGCACTTTTATTTCGGTTGCACTCCACAGTGCAGAGACATCTTGGGGTCAATTTATACACACTGTCCCTTTAAAAGATTTCGAGTGCATGTTTCTTATGAAACCATATTCTAAAAATTATATTTTACACATTTTCGTCATATCTCACATTTTTTCTTTTTTCCTGTAATATTTTTGATTTTGGTACTTTCGAGCTTCCATACCTCAGGGCCAGTGAGCCCTTCATGAGGTAAAATGTACTTGTACTTTCCAAATCCTCAACCGTTTTGGCATGTTATACAGTAGTGTCACACTTAACCGGGCCGCTGTCTCTAGGATGCGTCGTGGTCTGCAACTGCAGCGTCGCTTTGTGGATCTCCGGCTGCACCTTCGGACCCGCAATTTCCATTCGCCGCTGCGATTTCTCGAGCTCTGCTCCTAGTAACAATCATATCAGACAATTTATTATCACACACAGCTTTGTCATCCACATCTTGTTTTCCTAATTTTAACGTTACTGCCCTGTTGATCTTGCTTGGTCTCGTTGACGGTGGCAGCGTGAGCCGTGGTACAGTGGTTCAGATGGTACCATTTTGAGCTGCCCTCGACCTGGACTGCGGCCGGCGTTGCCCTCACGACGGTGTACGGTCCCTCACGCCTCGGATGGTTCCACTTTCGTTGAAACCTTGTTGTAGACGAGATCCCCTGGGACGTCTTTTCAAATGGTTGTTCGACCTTGGGCTCTTGTCTCTTAACCAGCCGGTAGATGACAGCCGTCAATTGTCTCATACAGTCTCTCAGTTCAGTTTGTAGTTGCTCAAGTGGCGGCCCCTTATAGGGACCTCCCAGATGCGGTGCTGGTCTGCCTGTTAGCATTTCATGCGGTGTTAAATGCGTGATCCAATGAGTTTGCATGCGATAACTCATCAGCGCTAACTGTAGCGCATCCCCTCAGTTGAGCCTAGTACTCACAAAGATCTTGTTTATCTTTGATTTTAATATTCCATTTACTCTTTTCCACCATCCCTTGATTTTGTTGATAAACCTCACCGAACCATTGTTTAATGTGTAGTTTTCGTAAGATGCCCTTCACGACCTTTTGAACAAATGCCGCACCGTTATCCGAGCTCATTTCTGACGGTATGCCAAATCGCGGAATAACTTCTCTAATCAAAAACCTAATTACTGTTTCCCGCACCTAGATCTTTTGATGCCGCTGCTCCTATTATTCCTATTACTCCTATTATTATTATTCTCTCCGTCTACCGTGGCCTGTAAATACGGAGACCTACACCCTTATTTCTCCAGCTATTTCACACCCCCCCTTGCATAATATTTTTAAATTGTGCAATAGTATCTGATATAAAGTCAAAGGTATTCCCCTGTTACCTATTCTCCTTAATAATCCTCCTGATGCTCCTGCATCTGGAGACACATCACCGTTTTCCTGGAAAGCAGATTCAAAATACAATTTTAGCAGTATTTCTGTGTTAAAAATAAAATAATTCACAATCCAAACGTATCAATATTCCTCAGATTTGTAAACACTACGTCAATCAACAAGATTCTAGCGTGATTCAATGCAGACTCGTGTTGTTCGTTATCACCGCCCCGTCGACGGCCCTGGCCGTCTGGCTCAGTCCATTGTGACGTTCCACTCGTAATCCGCTGCAGGAATGTGCCACGAGCTTTATCAGTGCCACACTGACCTTGGTGCCCAGTTGTCTACCTCTTTCTCCTCGAAACTGGCTGCAATCAGTTCAGATTGCCCCCTGCTCACTGTTTGAGGACAGCCTGGATGTGCTCCAGTGTCCCCACGACCCTGCTGTAGACAAGCGGCGCAGACAACGGATGAGTGAACGTCTTTGTTTGTTCTTTGCTTGTTTTTCTGTCCATCTTCAGCCCTTTTCAACAGTCCGTCTGACTTCTGAATCCTGTTAAATCGGTCATGTTTACAAACTCGGCTGTTCAGTCTAGGTTAAATGACCATGAAGACATCACCTTAGCAATTAAATTCTTAAATTTTTCATGGTCTTCCTCAAGATCGAGTAATCTGCTCCTCATTGTCTTTTGAAAATGCTTGCCAAATTGTTTCCTCAATTTACCCAAACTATACTTATCACGTTTATCGGAACAAGATCTCACAAATCAAAAGGCCACACGCAAACGGAGCACTTGACGAATTAAGTAATCCCTCCACTTTTATTTATTTTCCATACAGCAAAGGAGCGAAAGACGGGGGAAAGACGGGGGTGGGGTGGGGGTGATGGGAGCGGGAATACACACGGTTGAGCTCAACTCACACAGGGAAAGACGGAGGGTGGTGGGGGTAAGCGGTGGGGGCGAGAATAACCCACAAAAAAGCAAGACACTTTAACGCACATACAAGACCGTAAAATGTAGAATAAGCAGTCACTCCATCATTCATCCATGCGTCCTTAACTCCTCTCCCAACGCCAACCAACACAAAAAAAACAAAAAACAGTTAAGTATAAATCACCCGCGCACTCTCACTCAGGCGGGCGGTGGAGAAACCGAACCGAACAGAACACACATCCACAGACAGAGAGACACACGCACAATTAACGCCAGCTGGCACACACACCAACATTCCCGAATGAGACATCTCCCAGACTGAAAACATGTCAGCAATTCTCACACATTCTTTGTATCGCTTGTTTCTATGCGAATATATCTTAATAATACAACATCTGATTACTGCTCATTTTTCTAACGTCGGTATAACCTTTCAGATTGTAGAAAATGGCGAGGTTCCATGCACCACACTTTTTCTCAAGTGCAAGGTTACATGTCCGACTCCCAATCATCAATCGACTAGGGAAACACATAAAACATGCCCCGTATTAACCATACATAGATCGTCTACTCTCGAACTGTCACTTCAGCAAATGATGACGTCTTATCACAGCTTTACACAGATCTCAAGACAACCATAAATATACAAATACCGACGCCGCTGCACCTCTTATCCAGGTAAAATTAGCCTTTTCCCTTTTCCAAGCAGCCTATGTCCCACAATAAACAGGATTCTTTGAGCACCGAACTCCCGGGACAAAAAAATAAATCTCAACTCAGTTTACATATCTCATCCGTCCGAACTTGGGCCTGATTATAGACGGAAAATTCCACGTGCACGCATTTTCATAATTTAGCTCCGACGTCACAGGCTCCCGTCCTCCCACGAATCTCGACAAGCAAACCGAAATAAGGAGAGAAAAAGCTTTCCTTACCTCACTCGCTCATTTGAGACCGTTCCACTGAGAAGTCTTTTCCCTTTTCTGTTTATTTAAGTGCCAAATCCACGTTGGGGCGCCATTTAAATGTTGGAGAAATTGGAGGTTCGATAATCGAGAGAAAAGTCTTCTCATATGTGGATAAGGAAAACAGGAGCCAGCCTCGTTCGGAGGGAGATGTCACTTTATTGATGCGTCAATGGAGATCTCAGAGAGCTGGGAACATGACAATGTATTTAAAGCTGGTAGTGACGATTAGGCTTCGATTGAGTACACCCCAAAAGGCGGTCCTGTATCACGTATCAAGTACAGAGCGTCCCGTCCCTTGCACGCTATCTTCAAGGAAACTTAATGTCTGCCAAGAGTATCTTCAAGGATGTCTACCCGACCTTTTCCCACTACTGTAAGCAAGTCTTTCTAAATTTCTACATGTATGCAAATCTATTCTACAAATGCAAGTGTATTTACCACAACATTTTCTGCTATTGATACAGTCCTCAAAGGAATGTCCAATTGTTCTGCACTTTCCACAAAAAATTCGATCACATACTTCAGCCAGATGCCTATGCTCACCACATTTGCGACAGAGTTTCGGTTGCCCTTGATAGTGAATAAAGCCACGGTTTTCCCCCAGGAATATAGTCGACGGGAGTTGTTTCAGTCCCTGAAAGCCCTGAGGATCTTGCCGTAGTTGGACGGGTACCCTCCAGGCACCAGTCCAATAGCCTTTCTCACCCCTCACCTTCATAGCCTGGCCTTTTACTGAGCAGTATCTACTCAACCAATAACAGACGTCATCAGCACTGACTACTTCACTAAACATTCTGACAATAACAATCTTGTTAGCATTATCAGTCAGCTTCTCCGCTGTAAATCCAGAAAACTGGGGCCTCACTCCCTCAAAGCGATTCCAAAACTCTTGATAAAGAGCCGCCGTTTCAAAACTTACATCAAAGCCCTTGCCAGAAGGCATTTTTATGACAGCATGTACCTCCTCCTTTTTAAACTTCAGAATCTTTTCAACAAACTTGTTAATAAAATCCAGCCTTGACATTCCCTCCGAAATTGCCACAACATCTTTGAGGAGGAATCTTACGCAGTTACGTCTCCGCCCGCCGGTATAATGCCCGGCCATGGCAGGACTCGGCTGCTTTACTTCTAACTATGTTAAAATGGTTAGAATTGTAAAATTAATAATTAACAATACTCTTAAAACCGACGCCAATGACAGTATAAACGCATAGAATGAGCAGTGCTAACCTGATGCGTCCACTAACCACTGATTCACTGATGATATTTCTGACATACCATAAGGCATTGGCTTTTATCTAATTGTCACACTGTCTTTAGTCACGGTACCAGAGACAAATGTTGATTTCTTTTTGGATTTCATATGTTACAATGACACAAAATTTGTCACCCACAATGCTTAGAATAGAATAAAAGAATATAATTTATTGTCATTGTACCTTGTTCTGAAACTCTTATTTAGGACAAAAATTATGGTCAAATGAACCTAAACACTCTTAAGTAACTGAGGGAGGGAGACAAATGTTAGGTGGTCAAGTCATGTTTATTTGTATAGCTCTCACCAGAAGTCTCAGGGGGCTGTAGACTACACACTACTATTACACCATCCCCTTAGCTAAAACCTAAATGAGGGGAAAGAAAAACTCAAAAACTTCAGCAAGAAGAATTGAAGAAACTTTGAGAAAGGGCCACACATGAGGTCAATGCCATCTTGCTGCCTTGCTTGAATGGAGCTTTGATAACGTAAGCAGTCCATGGCAGCCAAGAAAAATTTATTATTTGTCATTAGTAGCCATCTTTCAAAGCCTAGCTAAAATGGATTTTGAAATTAATGTCCATTTATGGAAGTCTAGCAAAAATGATTTGTTGATGTCTAGCTATGGCAGCCAAGCAAAAGTGAATTTTTGATGTATACAGCAGTGGTATATTATTATTGAAATGGGACACAGGCTCATATTTTATGTTTGATAAGATTTGATCAAATCATCAAATAACACACAGTGAATTAAAATGTGTTGAAAAATTAACTTTTGTCTGGAGAGCACAAAGGTTTGGCGGTTTCGTTGAATTTTGTCTCAAAATATATGGTGTAGCTCTTTCCAAAAAAAATACATATTTATATATTTTTGCTTTAATGGCTCTTTGGGTGAAAAAGATTCCCAACCCTTGATCCTTAGGAAACAATAACTGAAGGTGTTTTTCTGTGAGCATTTGTGGCCTGGAAAATAAAAAGGCATGCATAGGGGTGATGCTTGTAGAATTTAGCAGCAGCATGTGAGTCGCAACTGAAGTTTAACATTTCAGCCTTGCATATTTCTTCAAGACCTTTGTTTAATCAATATGACTAAATATTGCCAAAAATTCAGAATAGAAAATGTAATCTTTCGCAGTGCCTTATAATGCATTCATCTCACTTAGGAGGGAAAGAAGCAGTTTGACAAGGAGACTGAACGCTACTACTCATTGTTGGAGAAGCACCTCAGCGTGTCCTCCAAGAAGAAGGAATCTCAGCTCAATGAGGTCGCACACACAAACACTCCTATGCATACAAACAGATTTTATGAGTGTGCGGATGTTGTCACCACAGGCTGACTCGCAGATGAATAAAGACCGGCAAATCTTTAACGACGCTTCACTGCAATATGTCTTTAAGATCCAGGAGGTGCAAGAGAGGAAAAAGTTTGAGTTTGTTGAGCCGGTGAGGACACACAAACGTACACATGGTTATGGAGCAGCGGTTGAGAATGGTATTTAACCCCCCAGAAAAATAAAAAAATATATAATCGGAGTGCCAAACACATTTTAGCTCAACAGCCACATTGTAGAAAAAAAACACTCTTATGGGCCCAGACTAGTAGATTAATGGCAAAAAAGTGTGCCTTAGCTATAGGGCTGGAGCTAGGGATTACGAATATGATTACGAATATGATTACGAAGATTGTTTTTTTCCCTCAACATGTTTTCCTTCTCCAAAATTAAAACAACAATTGAATTCATTTCCAAAACAGGTTATTTAACTAAAGGAAACTCTTGCAAACTAAAAAGTGACAAAAATCAGTGTTTCCCGTAGAATTTTGTGAAAACCTGGTGGGTGGACAGTCTGCGGGGTGTCTGGGGGCAAGAACATTTTAAACATTTTAAATTCAAATGCATCGATCTGGTGCATTTTAAAGCAATCTCCATAAGCTTGATCTGCAACGTATGTGTGCCCTTTTAAACTAGTGAATCATTGAAATGATCTGAAATGATCTGCATTTATATAGCGCTTTTCAAGTCAATGACTTCCCAAAGCGCTTTACATTGTGCTTCACATTTCCCAATAGCGGCCGTGATCTGTGCAGCCATGTAAGGCGCTAACCTGCTTATTGGGGGTATTGGGGTTTCAGTGTCTTACCCAAGGACACTTCGGCATGTAACACGGACAAGACGGGATTCGAACTGGGATCCCTTAATCCTAAAACGATCGCTCTACCTCCTGAGCTACTGCCGCCCCATTGAAACACTCTGTTTCAAAGGCAATGACACGGCCATAAAGCATGTCAAACAAGACGGTTGTTTAATGCAAAATAATCTGCTCATCATCTCACTATACTAAAAATAACTTGTGTTTTTCCCATGACAATACTGTACTTTTTTAAGATATCGTACCAGTGAGTAAACAGACCAAATCCCTGATATGTGGTTAAAATTTGATTCCCAAATGTATGCATGACATTGAATGGTATTTTTTTCAGTCGAAAGGGTGCTGCACATTATTTAGTTTGTGTATAAAGGTAGGAACGTTTCTGTTGTCAGACAGGTATCTGACGCAGGGGTCAGATAAGGTTTTGATCGCTAAGCTTTGCTACGCTACTCTAAGCTGGTTTGTTGTATTTTTATTATCCCCTCGTTTCTGTTGTAATCTGCGTTTAATGGAAGTCAAGTACAATAAAGATGTATGTTTAAGTTACCTTGCAGACTGTTCCCAGCATCATCACTTCTGATCGCTTTGAATCCACAATAAGGATCTCTTTAGGTAACATCTAGCGGGTCCTTCAACAGAAACGGATTAAATATCAGTCCAGCTGATTGTATATTATTGTAACGTAATAGGCAATTTATTAGTGATGAGAGTTCCGGCTCTTTTTAGAGAACCGGCTCTTTCAACTAGGATAACTACAGAGATACTTCCATTTTGGCTTTTTTGACTTGATTTTTGCTTTAACCAATGTATTATCAACAATAATGTAACATTATACATGGAATTAATGAATAGAAATGTATTATACTACTATATTATACTAACCTTTTATTTTTTCTCTTTACAATGTTTAACTAATTTAAAGTTTGTTATACTTAGCAACCTTTAAGTCAGGCATCACAGAATCCCTGAAAAAAATACACAACAAAATAGAATTATTAACTGTTCAGTGCTAATTTAAATAACAAATCCATGTAAGAAATTTCATTTATTAACTATTAAATGTTTAACCAATGTAGACTGAAACAACACAGCCAGAAATCCACGGAAAAAATACTCGACCCATTTCTGTGCTTAATATACTTTTCCCCTCACACTTCCCTTCCTCTGCGTGTTAACCGAACAACCAAATAAAAGTGAATTTACAAAATAAGGGTGAGAGAAAGCACATGGTGTTTCCTTTTTTTAAAAATATTTCATTTTTTAGTTATTTTGATTAGATTCAAATGTGTATACATATACATTTATATTTTTATTTAAAAGTGTATTTTTTAGTAATACAAGTTAATGACATCCTGGCGGGACCAATTAGACCCTGGCAGCTTGTCAGATACTTAATTTGATATGGGAAACACTGAAAATGGCACATAAACACTAATTTAGGTGCAAATTATTTAAATAATTGATTTCCTGCTATTTTCAATAAAAGTATTTGGGACCCATAGCATAGAAAAAAAGAGATATGCAGTCGGGGTATTTATTGACTTAAAAAAAACATTTGATACCAATAATCATAGTATACTATTAAAAAAACTGGAAAAATATGGCATCAGGGGTTTGGCTTTGCAATGGATTCAAAGTTATTTGACAGGGAGGAAGCAATATGTAAAAATGGGAGAGTTGTCATCTGAATACTTGGACAACTGTTGTGGCGTACCACAGGGTTCTATCCTGGGTCCAAAGTTATTTAATTTATATATCAACGATATCTTTAATGTTTTAAAACTATTGAAAATAGTAATATTTGCTGACAACACTAATATTTTCTATTCAAATGATAACTATATTGATTTGGTAACCTGTATTAATCGTAGTAAAAATTATGGATGGATATAAATAAATTATCTTTAAATTTAAATAAAACCAAAGTAATTTTCCTTGGTAAACGCAAGGCAAATCAAGATTTAGAAGTAAAAATGGATGGTGCTGCAATAGAAGCTGTATCAGTTTTTAGGGGTCATAATAGACAATAAATTAAGCTGGAAAACACACATCAGACACATACAAACTAAAGTATCTAAAAGCATTTTAATAATTAATAAAGCCAAATTCATTTTAAACTATAATGCATTGTATTTATTATATTGTTCTCTAGTTCTGCTATACTAACATATTGTGCAGAAGTCTGGGGCAATAATTACAAAAGTTGACTCCAGCCCCTTTTTATCCTCCAAAAACGTGCAATTAGAACTATACACAGGGTAGGATATCAAGATCACACTAATATTTTATTCCTGCAGTCCAAATTATTAAAATTATATGATTTGGTAACATTTTTCACTGCACAACTGCTATATACAGTAAGGTCAACAAAAACATAGAGCCAGAAAACATCCATAAATTATTCATTCGAAAAGAAGGAAATTATAACTTAAGGGGCTGTAGTGAATTCATTCAGATTCAGATTTTCTTTATTGTCATTCGTGTACACGTGTATACAGAACGAAATGTCGATACATCTGACCCGACAGTTTCCTTGAGCGTCAGCCGGGATAGATAAGATTAACCATGTCTTCGTCAGAATTTTAGCGCAGCAGTTCGTCATCTCGCGGTTCAATGCCACTTCCAGTTGTTAAATGGTCCAGTTTATTGTCCAGAGAGCGAACGTTGGAGAGGAAAATGGATGGGAGAGGTGTTTTGAAGGGTTTAGCCTTTAGCCTAGCAGTTAGCCCGGCCCGACAACCTCGCTTCCTCGTCCGGTCACGCCACTCTCTTGCCACTCTGCTTCGCTGCTTTGTAGGCCGCTGGGTCTTGTTGACATAGCAGTCCGTGGCTAATAAACACTCCCAAGTGGTCGTAGCACCGAGCGCTTGATGTCTAGATGATCGCATATCCAGCAAAAAAACTGCGATCGTATATTAATCTGCAGTTTGAGCCGACTTTGTGCGCAATGGTGAGAACCACCAGGAGAAGTATGTGTGTGTCTGTGTGTGGAGTCAAGCTCTGGAACGGTTTGCAAGACAAGATCAAACGATGTCCATCTATTCACTTGTTCAAATTAAAATACAAAAAAACATTCCTGGCGCAATACAGGGATGAAGAAAATCGGGTATGAGTGATACAAGTGCACCTAGAACTATGATTAACTTTGTGTTTTTGTTGTGTTGTTATATCAAAACTGTTATTATTTATAGTATTACAATTGTTGTTAAACAACTGGTGTGTTTAGTAGAATAGAATATACCTTTATTGTCATTGTTACAAAATGGGTTAACATATTGTGACAACAAAAATGGGCATGACACTCCAGTTTCACACGTTCGCAGTGAGGTAAAAAAGCCAAGAAGATAAAGGAACAGAGAAGATAAGGTTATTAAACAAAGAAGATAAGGTTATAGTTATAATTTACACAATATTTACACAAGAAATGTCGGCATGTAAGATGTTACATACAGTTTGGTATCGTAATACAGTTTGGTATCGTAAGGGTTTGTGCAATTGTACATTTGGTGCAAAAATAGTCATCATAGTGCAAAAAAATAGTCAACATTGTGCAAGGTGAGCAATAAACATAGTGCAGTCAACATGTGCAAGAAACATAGACATGAGTACCATTTTATGTTCGTTTGAGATAGTGTTTTGCAAGAGTTTTTCAGTTTTTTGTGCGGTGTCTGTTTAGGGTGGTAATGGCTCTGGGGAAGAAACTGTCTCCGAGTCTGTTTGTTTTTGTTTTGTGTGACCTGTAGCGCTTGCCGGAAGGCAGCAGGTCGAAGAGGTGGTGGCCGGGGTGAAAAAAGTCCTTGATGATGTTTTCTGCTCTGCTGAGGTAGCGAGAGCAGGCAATGTCTTTCAGACTGGGCAGAGAGCAATCGACGATTTTCTGGGCTGTTTTGATGTCCATCTGGAGCATTTTCCTGTCTGCTGCTGTGCACCCAGCATACCACATCGTAATGCAGTACGTTGGAATGCTCTCCACTGTGGCTTTGTAAAAGGACACCTGCAGCTGCTGTTTTAGATGATTTTTCCAGAGCACTCTCAGGAAATGCAGTCGCTGCTGGGTTTTCCCTACCACCGCTCTGGTGTTTGCAGACCAGGAGAGGTTGTCGGAGATGTGCACACCCAGAAATTTGAAGGAGTGGACTCTCTCTACACAGTCTCCTTTTATATGATGAGTGGTGCTGGATTCCTGCCATTCCTTCTGAAGTCCAGTATCAGTTCTTTTGTTTTTGTGGTGTTCAGTATGAGGTGGTTTTCCAAACACCACGTTGACAGTGACTCCACTATATCCCTGTACGCTGCCTCGTCCCCTTTAGAGATGAGGCCGATCAAGGTGGTATCGTCGGCGTACTTAATGATTGTGTTTGTGGGGTGGGTCGGTGAGCAGTCGGAGGTGTAGAGGGTAAAAAGCAGGGGGCTCAGTGCACAACCTTGGGGGGAGCCAGTGTTCAGTGTTAGGGTGGGAGAGACGTGGTTACAGAGTTTCACGGACTGTGGGCGATTTGAGAGGAAGTCCATTATCCAGTGGCAGATGGAGGGAGAGAGTCCTAGGTGTGTGTTTCTCCACCAGGATCTCCGGGATAATGGTGTTGAAGGCTGAGCTGAAGTCCAGGAAGAGCATTCTGACGTAGCTCCCCCGGTGGTCCAGGTGTTTCAGCACGGTGTGAAGTGCTGTGTTTATGGCGTCGTCAGTGGAGCGGTTTGCCCTGTAGGCAAACTGGTGGGGGTCCGTTGTGAGTGGCAGGGAGATTTTGATGTACTGGGACACTAACCTCTCGAAGCACTTCATGACCACAGGCGTAAGAGCAACAGGCCTGTAGTCGTTGAAGCTTTCCACTGCTGACTTTTTGGGGATGGGAATGATGGTGGAGGTTTTGAGGCAAGGTGGGACGGTCGCCTGTGACAGGGACCGGTTGAAGATGGTGGTGAAGACCCCAGCCAGCGGATCGGAACAGTCCCTGAGTACCCTCCCTGGTACTCCATCCGGGCCAGCTGCCTTCCTGGGGTGTATAGTTTTCAGCACATGCCTAACTTCATGCTCCTGAAATGTGAGTGTGTTGCTGCTGGTTGTTCTTGGGTGTGATGTGGCTGTTTGTGGCCTTTCAGCTTCAAAGCGAGCAAAGAACTGATTAAGGTCCGCAGCTAGTGAAGCATCAACCTCAACAGTTGCCAAGTTGCGGCCTCTGAAGTTAGTTATGTGTTGAAGACCCTGCCACATCCTCCTCGGGTAATTTCCAGCGAAGAGGTGCTCGATCCTCCTCGTATAGGCTGCCTTTGCTTTCTTAATGCCTCTCTTCAGGTCAGCCCTGGCCACACTGTAAAGAGCCTTGTCTCCAGACCTGAAGGCGGTGTTGCAGTGTTTGAGGAGGGTGCTCACCTCGCTGGACATCCAGGGTTTTTGGTTTGGGTCGACCTTGATTTTTTTATTTACTCTGACTTTATCCGTGCAGTATCGAATGTAGGATAAAACAGTGTCAGTGAATTTCTGGAGGTCATGGTGTTCAAATACCTCCCTGCAAGTTTGATGAAAACAGTCCTGCAGCTGAGAGAGGGCTCCCTCAGGCCACGTTTGTGTTGTCCTTGTTACAGGCTTTGTTTTTCTCCAGATGGGGGTGTCTGAGGGGGTGAGGGACAGACATAGGTGATCGTAATTGACTAGGTGGGGGAGAGGGGAAGCTTTATATGCGTTTTTGATGTTGCTGTATACGCGGTCCAAAGTTTTTTCCCCCCTTGTTGCACAGTTCACATGTTGAAAGAATAATAGGGAAGATGAAGGGGTAGGGAATACAAGCATTTGCTTCTGACTACCCCTTTTCAAACATATTATTTAATATTATTTTGTTGTTTAGTTATTGTTTTTGTTCTGTTTTTATTTTAATGTTCGAATAAAGTTTTAATTCATTCATTCATGCATTCTGTTCAAAATAATAGCAGTGCAATTTGACTAACCAGAACATCCCTGTTTTTCAGTATATTTTTTACTGTTACATGCCAGACACAGGTTACCAGTAGGTGCAATAGATTCCCAGAAAACAAACAAGACCCATCATTCATATTAGGCACGCTCTGAAAGCTGTGCAATCGGGCAAATGGTTCAAAGGGGTGTGTTCAATAAGATAGCAGTGTGGCAACCATTCTCTGAGTTCATCTGTTTTGGGGAAAGAAACAATCAAAAACAGGTGTGAGTCGGGTGCCGCCGATTTAAGGATGATGAAGCCAGCACAATTTGAACATACATTTAAGGAAAATGGGTCGTTCAAGATACTGCTCCGAAGAACAGAGTTCTTTGATTAAAAAGCTAATTGGAGAGGGTAGACCCTAAAAAGAGGTGGCTGTTCAACTAAAATGATTTGTAATGCTTTAAGACGGGTAGAAAAAAGAGACCTGTGAAAGAAAACAGAAGACAACTATTAAAATGGACCAGAGAATAACCAGAATGACAAAGGCTTAGCCAATGATCAGCTCCAGAACTCAGTCTGCTGTTACCTGTAAATGCTGTTAGGGTTAGAAGATGTGTGAAGCAAATTTATTTTTAAGAATCACACGCAACGTCCCTCTGTTAAAAAAAAGGCATGTGCTGAAGAGGTTCAAATTCTCCATAGAACACATCAACTGGCCAACAGAAAAATGGAGGAAAATTTTTGGATTGATGAAAGTAAAATGTTTGGGTCCAGGGACCACAGACCATGTGTGAGACGACCCCCAAATTCTGAATTCAAACCTCGGTACACATTGAAGACAGTGAAGCATGGTGGTGCAAGTATCATGGTCTGGGCATGTTTCTCCTACTTTGGTGTTGGGCCCATTTATTGCATAGCAGAGATCATGGATTAGTTTGTGTATGTCAAGATACTTGAAGAGGCTATTTTGCACACCAGTAGACGAGCAAAGTCTTGGTTCCAAACCAATAAAATTAATGTTTTGAAGTGGCCAGCCCAATCCCCAGATCTCAAGCCAATCGAGAACTTGTGGGGTAATATAAAACATACTTTTGTGAAGTAAAGCAATGTAAATTAATTGTGGAATGTTGTTATGCAATCATGGAGTGAAATAACAACTGAAAGGTGTCACACGTGTGTAGACTTTATTCAACACAAAGGTTAAGCAATTATAAAAGGTCACAAAAGTAAATTTAAGAATTGCTAAATCCTACTTTTTGGGGGGAAATACAAAATGTTTTGAGCCTTTGGAGCGTGGCCTAATATGAATGCTCGGTCTTGTTTGTTTTCTAAGAATCTACTGCACCTACTGGTAACTGTTTGGCATGTAACCATAAAAAATATACCAAAACCTGAGATATTCTGGTTAGTCTCATTGCACCGCTATTATTCTTAACAGTACTGTAAGAGGCTGAAACAATGACAAAGGCTAGAAGATGGCGTCAGTGAGTAAAACAATTCCAAATTCTCTCACCGATGCCATGGCGCCAGGTTCTGTCATGGTTGCCATGGCCCCCAATTGCCTCAGTTTTTGCCTGTCTTTTGCTACGGTTTTGTTCTCACCCCGATTTGTTGGATTTTGACAACTTCCTCGTCCCGATCAATCTACTTCCGCGACCAACGATCCCCGGATCGAGTGTGCGCTCATTCCTCTTCTCCCCAATAAACTGAGTAACGTTACGCGAGTGGGTTCTGCTTCCTGTTTCCTGTCCTGGTCCTGACTGAACGCTCCGATCACTAAATGAACCCAGCGAACGCTCACAGAAGCTCTGATTGGGGAGACCTTGGAACTCCGTACGCACTGCTGTAGTTGCAACGGACAGGGGGCGAGGACTGGCGATTGTCCAGTGATGCCCTTCGACTGCTGCTCTTGCGAAATCTACGGAGCATGCTACGCCAGCAGTAGCAATTAGCTCAGCTGACTGAGCTCCTGTCGCCAACGGCCCGCCTCCCTGGGGTTCTCTTCTTTCCGTGCTGTTGCTTTTCCCTCCCTTTCGGCCCACAGACTCGCCCACCATGGGAATTGCTGTGCCTCGAATGGGGTTTCCGGGAGAATTTGGCGCTGGTCTGTAAGAGGTCCCTGTCGGCCTCAACGCCGCGCCTGTCGGCTGGTCCTCCACACCTGTCTGCTTGCCTGACTCTTCTGTTCACCAGTCCGACTCTTCATTTCGCCAGTCCGACTCGTCTGCTCGCCAGTCCGACACGTCTGCTCGCCAGTCCGACTCGTCTGCTCGCCAGTCCCACTCGTCTGCTCGCCAGTCCCACTCTTTCGTCTGCCAGGCCGACCCGTCCGACTCTCCTGTCTGCCAGCTCGACCCGTCCGACTCTCCTGTCTGCCAGCTCGGCCCGTCCAACTCTCCTGTCTGCCAGCTCGACTTGTCCGTCTGCTGGCCCTGCCTCTCTCTGTTCCTGCTATTGCCACACCTTCGGAGGCTGAAGTGGGGCCACCCTCCTAGGGGGCATCAGCCCATTCTGGAGTGCAACGTATTTTGTTTTTGTTGGGACTTCTGGAGCCATCCCTTGAGGGGGGGTTCTGTCACGGTTGCCATGGCGCCCAATTGGTCCCTGCCGTGTTTCACCAGGTTCTGTCACAGTTGCCACGGCGCCCAATTGGCCCTGCCCATGGACACCAGCTGAAATGCGTTGACATATTGCTCCCTGAATACTTAAACGCTGTCTGTAAGTCGCCTGGTGTTGGAGCGTCTGCGAAACTCCTGCTAAACTCTGTTGTGATACGTAAAGCTCTGTGAATCCCTGTTTTTGCCTGTGTTTTTGTTCTTGTTTTGCCAAACCTGTGAATCCCCGTTTTTGCCTGTGTTTTTTGCTCTTGTTTGGCCAAGCCCAGTGAATCTCCGTTTTTGCCTGCGTTTTGCTACGGTTTTGTTCTCACCCCGATTTGTTTGATTTTGACCACTTCCTCGTCCCGATCAATCTATTTCCGCAACCAACGATCCCCGGATCAAGTGTGCGCTAATTCCTCTTCCCCCCAATAAACTGTGAGTAATGTTACGCGAGTGGGTTCTGTTCCTTCCTGTCCTGGTCCCGACAATACAACAATGGTAGTCAGCAAATACAGCTGCAGTAGGTGGTTTACTTTGGGAGTGGTACCTGGATTTTCCAGGATGACCAGGCTTCAATGGCATCAACAGACAATACACAGACATCTTCACCATGGAAAAAAGATAAAAACAGAACGTCGGTTGACAGCTTCCTGAGGTCAACATCATTCACAATCTACTGAATATAAGTGTATTTTAAGCATAGATTTAGACACCTCCATTGAGGTTGTTGCAGATCGAATTTCAGATCCCAGAGCATTCCACAGCATTGTGGCCGGAATGAAAAACGCTTTCAAACCTGCAGATTTCTTCTTGGCTCTTGGAAGCACGATTACACTCTCATTTTGCGGGCAAAGGCTCCTGGCAGGAACATAGGGAGAGATTAAATCTGAAAGATATGAGGGGGGAAGTCCATGAATAATTTTAAATAATACCAACAGAAGCTTAAAATCACATCTTGAACTGACAGGTGCTCTCCTGCAGAGGCTGCTGCCCCCGCGACCTGTCCCCAGATTTGCGGAAGAAAACGGATGGATAGGTAAAAGCCTCGCTGCAGCTTCAGCGACAGACTGCTGTCACTGTCTTGTACCACGGACAGACTGAAGAGATCTTTTCTTCCTCATGCAATGAGGCTCTTTAACTCCACCCGGCGGAGTAAAGGCCCACATTAAACCACACCCCCTACATTGCATATTACTGTACTTTTATTGCAGTGTGTATTTTATGTAGCACTATTTAAATACTCTATACAACACGCTACAGTGGGTATTAGCACGTCACATTGGGTATTTGTATATTGTATTCCTTTTGCTTTATTATTGTATTGTTCTCAGCGAAGGGATGCTGCTGGAAATGTGAATTTCCCTGCGGGGATGAATAAAGTATCTATCTATCTATTTATCTAGCTATCTTTTGTACCGGCTGCAGGCTTTTGATGCTAGACTTTGGGGGACCAGAAAATAGTATACTACAGTCAGACTGGAGATAACAAACGCATGAATTATAATCTCAGCGTCGGATTGAGACAGCGTAGGGCAAATTCTTGCAACATTTAGAAGATGGAAATAAGCTGTTCTAGTAATGTTCTTAACGTGTAACTGAAAGGACAGTTAATGGTAAATTATAACACCTACATTTTTAACCGGATCACTCTGGGTAATATTACATTCATCAAGGTTCTTGACCTTGAGCAGTGTTTGAGAACAAGTTACGGCATTAAGAAGGACTAATAACAATAAAGATCTTCAAAATAAACATTCCTTCAACATTCAAAAGAACTATTACAAAAGTTTTAAAATCTTTTTTCCCATGCAATTGTTGTTAAAAGGGTGTTTCTTCTTGTGAACTTTAGCGCCATTTTAATCATAAGACGATCCCAGCCGCCAATTTCTGTGTTTTGACTACCCATAAACATGTTATCAGTGATACATATCAGCAACGGCCAGTTCCTGTTTCAACCCCGCTGCTTCCTGTATTGAGATATCTCCAGAGAGAAAATCTTTGTTATTAACGTAGAAAAGAACAGTGACCCAAACAGCTGCCTACAAGCTTTTTTCTTTTCTGGTCTGATTATCAATCTGCTTTTTAGCTGCTGGCTTTTCTGCAAGGCTTGCTGACGTTCTACCATGAAGGCTATGAGTTGGCAAGTGAATTTGAGCCATACAAACAGCAGCTGCAGTTCAACCTGCAGAATGTAAGTTGAACTTTATCAGAAAATACACTCGTCTTAAACCTTATCTCTGATAAGTCTGCGTACATTTATCATCATGGAATGTGTTTTCTTTGATGACACAATGCATGTCAGTGTACATTATTTGGACATGAACTTGAAGTGTGATAACTGAGCCATTTATGAATATTTTTTTGATTTCCAACCAATCCAAATGTTCGGTGGCATCATCACCTATTCATACACACAAAAAAATGTCATATATACATATTATTGTGGCTTGCAAAACTATATGCCCCCCTTGAACTTTGTTACCTTTTGCCACATTTTAGACTTCAAACATCACGATATAAAACTAATTTCTTGTGAAGAATCACCAATAAGTGGGACACAATCATGAAGTGGAACCCACTTTATTTGATATTTTAAACAAATAAAAACAAATATCTATATTTTTTTTATATATATATATATATATATATATATATATATATATATATAAATCGATTATTACAAATGTGATTGTTTCATTAAATCTTTCAGTGCCATAGTGTTTTCAGAAATATTGTCCCTGAGTGCCAAAACGTAAAAATACATGCGTTTGTGTTTTTTTAAACTATTCTAAACGCATCTTTTCCATTAATATCAAGCCTCTGGGAAGGACACCAGTATGATAAATCACCACTAGATGGCTTTGATCAGATCTTTGTGCCTAGTTTAATTCCTGTATAACATTGTGTAGGCGCCGGCCCATATACCAAGTACACGAGTGGTTCACAAAATGGGCGGTACCACCCCCCCTGGGTGCGGTGAGGAAGATTAAAGCAGTCCGAAGTCTGAGTCAGAAGTTTGAATGTAGTGCAGTTGTGAAACTGCAAAGCACTGCGTTTTTTTCAAGGTTTTGTAGTGAGTGATGGAGTTTTGGCCAACCACAATTGTTACTGTTCGAGTTTTAAAAGCGCCGACCAATCAGAGGCAGGTTTTAATAATAGCACAAGCCAATAAACACGATGCAAGCACCACACTATGCCACAACCCATTGTGTGGGCTCATTGAGTGTCATGGCGGACTCCATAAACATTGTCCCAGAGTCAACAAACGTGAAGGAAACGAGGGTTGCACCGATGAAGGGCAATACATCACTTGTTGGGACCTTTTTTGGCTTTGACAAAGCGGACGTGAAACAAGAAAACGCCTGTTGCAAAATGTACTTTCGCGTAGTCGCTACATCCAGAGGAAACACAAGTTATTTGTACCAGCACCTTTGAGGGGGCATCAATAATACACTGGGGAGCCATGGGGGCGCCAGCCTGCAAAAGTTTGGGAACCATTGAATTACGCACAGTGTGGTGACAAAAACAAAGATATAAGTACATACTGTTAATGCTTCAAAGTCAAGTCTAGTCATGTTTTGCTGTATAGCCCTCAATCAAAGAGGGCTTTATTCTTTCTAAAAAAAGATGACAAAGTGCCTTTGTAAATGTCTGGACAGGGAGGGATGACCTGAATCATGTGATATATTCACCGGAAACATCCGGCGCTGAAAAGTTCTTGCAAAGTTCATACATCGTCTAGGCATCAGTTCTGTGTTCTTGCAATAAAATGTTATTTTGCAAGCAAAGTAACCTTGTGTTTAAAGAAAGTATTGTTTAGAAATTGGAGGTATCAGTCAGGGTTGGGTAGGGTTACTTTAACTGGATTACTTTCAATTACTTTTGGATTACTCCAATACCAAATATGCTAATAAAAGACAAAATAAACTAAATATGAATAAAATTATGACTCACAACATGTGGTAAGCTTTCTCTCCTGGCTTTGATTTTTTTGATCTCCGACAAAACTAACATAAAATGCGACAGAAACAAAATGAAAATAAATCCAAACAGCTTGCCAACATCATTTTTGCCGTTCCATGTATTCCGTTACTCCCCAAGCCTGCACAAAATTTAGTAATTGTATTCATATTTAGTTTATTTTGTCTTTTATTAGCATATTTGGTATTGGAGTAATCCAAAAGGAATTGAAAGTAATCCAGTTAAAGTAACCCTACTTTGGGTATCACATATACATATAAAAGAAAAGCACTGAAGTGAAAGTTCTGCCTAAAATACATCCTTTAAGCATTTTCAATGTTCAACTGTTGTTTACTAAAACGATAGTACACGCTAAAGGCACACTTTTTTTTTCTAATAAAAGATGAGGATTCAATATTTTTTTGATTCAACCCTATGCCTATATTGCTCCAGAGCTAAATCTTATGTAGGCCTTAAAAGATGAGTCAAAATCGCAAAAAATTGGCTGGCATCGGCACTTACCTTTTGAGAGAAACGTCTGGCACTGAAAGAGGTAAAATTTTAGCTGACATTATGAATAACCTTTCGTGTAGAACAGACACATACATAAACTATTGGAACTATAATTTTTTTCACTATGTGGGACCTATAGGCCCGAAACAATTTTGAGAGCACCAGAGCCGAAGTGGAGCGGCTAATGAAGAGGATCCGCTCAGCCGAGGAGGACTTCAAAGCCCCAGGCCGCTTCACCATGGAAGGCTACCTCTACATACAGGAGAAACGTCAGATAAATTGGACCCTTGTGGGCCTTACATCACAGTATTACTGAAATGTACACCGGTGTTTTCTTTTAGGTCCACTGGGCAGTGTATGGACCAGATACTACTGCACCTATGAGAAGAGCTCCAAGATCTTCAGCATGGGCAACACTGAGGCCCGACCGGCCAGCAGACAGGTGAAGCATGTTTATTTCAATATCCATATATTTTTTATGGGAAATTTACTCTAATGACTACAAGCCGCTACTTTTTTTCTACATTTTAACCCCGCCGGACCTTTGTTAACAAATGCATGTTCGTACAATGTCACCAGTCACTGAAATGCGTCATGCCACATTTCATTGAAATGAAATGTAAATGAGATGATCTGCATTTATATAGCGCTTTTCAAGTCAATGACTTCCCAAAGCGCTTTACAATGTGCTCCACATTTCCCAATAGCGGCCTTGTATTGCAGCCATGTAAGACGCTAACCTGCTTATTGGGGGTATTAGGGGTTCAGTGTCTTACCCAAGGACACTTCGACATGTAACACGGACGAGCCGGGGTTCGAACTGGGATCCCTTGATCCCAAGACGAGCGCTCTACCTCCTGAGCTACTGCCTCCCCAACTGGAGAGCTCAAACATTTGCGATTCAAGATATGCCATTTCAAAATACACACAACAGAAACATTACGATCAGTCTAAAACAAGTTACCCGGAAACTTTAACGCTGGCGTAACTCACCAATTATGTCCCCTGGCCGTCATCAAATTAATTGAAAGTACGCAAAAATAGCTTTGTTACATCCAAGACAATCCATAGAATGCAACCATGTAAAATATTACTCCAAAACACACGATAATGCAGACAAATCCAAAAATAAACGTCCGCCTAAAAGCATTTCTGCTACGTTTGACGTAGAGAGCCCCAGGTTCCATGTAATTTGTTAGTTTTGCTCCAAAACTCCCCTTTAAAAAATAAACAGACTCGTAAAATTATTTTGGATATAGTAGTTAGTGTCTGACCTTTTTATTGACACCAATTTCGGCCAATAGCAAGCTTTTTTTCATGGTCCCTAGCTCAAATTAGCCCATATAGGCCTGTTTGACAAAAGGGAGATCGCCTCCAGTAGGTCCAAATAGTTTCTGCCAGGCGTAACCGATTCGATTGATGATTGTCACAATGTATACAATTTTTCAAAGTGTATTCAAAACAGAGCCAAAATCACAAGGCAATTTGTGTTTCATTTTTACGCACCATTATTACGTGCAAGTGTGCACAATCATTTATCTGACTTCTGTAAAAAGAAGTTAAACATTTACAACTCTCACACATTGTCTTAAGAATGGCCAGAGTAAAATCCACATTTGCATACGTTTTATAGCTGTAAAATGGTTGTCTTCAAATGGCCACTTTTGGAAATGTCGTGACCTACACTTAGAAAAATGTTTAAAATACGATGTTTAGTTTTTCAGATGGTGATCAAATTTTACAACCAGGTAAGGCTTCAAGTTATTGTCTCACCTGTTTTCCGGCTAAGATGCCCATGCCACACTTATCTATTTAATTGTCATTTAATTGTCCCCCTAAAAACTTCAGGCAAGAATAAAAACCTGAAATTTCTGTGTGTTTCGACTCGGATTGTTCAATGTTAGTAGCACTTGCAGTGATTATTTTAGTTTGGGACTTCAGAGTCTTACCTTTCAAAAGAGTCCGCAACCGTCCATATTCTCCAAATGGTTCAAGAACAGCATTCAATTTGCTTTGGGGACGTCTTGGATCAGGATTTTAGGCCGAATTTTCCAGTAATGTTAAGGGGTTAAACACGGCAGTTTACAATACTATGCAGCTTATTCTTTATTTGTTGCAAAGTAACACATTGTGCCGTGATTAAGACGCTTGTTTGCAGACTGTGTCGACAGCTCTCAATCCTAATTACCGTATTTTCCGCACTATAAGGCGCACCGGGTTATAGGGCGCACCCCGAAAAACTAGTTTTTGGTCCTATATTTGACATACATAAGACGCACCGAATTATAAGGCGCTACAATGGGAACGTCGACAAAACAGTCAGATAGTTCAGTCAAACTTATTACCCCCTTAACATTCCGAAAGCTTGCAAAGAAGCAAATACGTGTCGAGAACACGTGCGGATGCGGTGTCCGTACGATGTCACTCAAATGCATCGTTCCAAATATCATTCGGAAGGTTAAAGTCTTGGGATTCAAGAAATGCCAACCATTCCTTACTTTCTATTTTTCCATCCATTATCTGCACCGCTTATCACAGAAACATAAAGTTCAGTCTGAAACAAGATACAGGGAAAATATATAGCCGGAGTAGCTCACCGAAGTCGTTGTGTTCAATAATAATGTGCAACCATGGTCCATCTTATATCCGTGAGTTTAGTAAATCCAGGAGAATAAAATATTTACAAATACAGAATAGTAAAAAATGCTTTCTCTATGCCGTCAACCCAAAATGCTATTCACATTCATCTTTTTCGGCCAATTGCAGGCTTTGTTTTGCCTCTTAAGCCTATGCCAGCCTGTAAATGATAAAAAGGATCCGCCCCCTGACCTCCGAATAACTTTAGCCAATAGTGATCGATTCAACTGATGATTGACACATCTTTTTGGCCAATTGCAGGCTTTGTTTTGCCGCTTAAGCCTATGCCAGCCTTTAAATGATAAAGAGGATCCGCCCCTTGACCTCCGAATAACTTTAGCCAGTAGTGATCTATTCAAATGATGATTGACACATCTTTTACTGCCAATTGCAGGCTTTGTTTTGCCGCTTAAGCCTATGCCAGCCTGTAAATGATAAAAAGGATCCGCCCCTTGACCTCCGAATAACTTTAGCCAATAGTGATCGATTCAAATGATGATTGACACATTGGTTAGCCAATGAAACGCCGGTAAATAAATCCCGGCATACGCGGACTACTTGGCGTTTGGGGGAAAATCTAGTCGGCGGCTGCAAGTTAGTTGCAAGACTTTGCGACTTAATATTGATCCATAAATAAGGCGCACTGTATTATAAGGCGCACGGTCAGCTTTTGAAAAAAATAAAGGCTTTTAGGTGCGCTTTATAGTGCGGAAAATACGGTAACTTGCAAAGCAGTTAATATTAATTAAATTGGCATTAGCAAATGCACAGGAGTGCGTCAAACATTTTCTAATACAAAACTCATTGTACAGTACTGACTAAAATTCAGAAGAGCGTACAATCACAACAGCCTGGACACATGCTGAGCAATGTAACTGATCTTATGCTCTACCATCCCTTACGCACAAGACAAAGTGATAGAGAAAACCATCTATTTTTACCTGTACACGAAACCAGATTTTAAGTGATTTGGTTGGTATTTTTTGGAGGTGCCTTGGGACCAAACATAGCTAAAATCACTCCCTAAGACCTAAAGAACAACTGTAAATTTTTAAGAAAATCGGTTCAGCCGTTTTGGAGCCTATAAGCTACACACGAACACACACACATGCAGATTGGGATTTATACCTAAATTTATTTTAGATATCCATGTTTTTTTAATGTAGTAGCACCATTACTTGGTTGTCTCTCTTTCACTTTGTCTTGTGCGCAAGTGAGGGAGACCCTTTGATCAGTTGCTTGGCGCTCAACATGTCCGCAGGCTGTTGTGATTGTACGGTCCTGTGAAATTACTCTACATTGAGTTTTATTTTGATAATGTTTTTGCCCCACTTCTGCAATATAGACTGCTGCGCTAGTTGATTAAGATTTACAGCAGTGGACACAGTACATGAACGTGTGTCTTAATTGCAGCACAATGTGTCAGTTTTCTGTACTAGACTTTCCCTCGCTGATTCTTTTAAAATGTGCAAAATGGATGTGAAGGAGTTCATTTTATGGTTATAATCCGGTGCAGCTTGTACAAAAGAAGTTGGGTTTCTTTCTTAAATTTGCACATGCAGCTTTTAATCAGCCATGATCAGTGGTCTGGAATTCACGGTACACGAGCTGCCAAGTCCTGTTCACATTTAATATATAATGCATGTCTACGTTTGCAGAACGGGGTGTCGAACGGAACACCAGAGACTTTCAGGCTCCGCTCGTGCGTGCGAAGGAAGACAGACTCCATCGACAAGCGCTTTTGTTTCGACATTGAAGTAGTTGAAAGGTAACTAAACCTTTTAGTATAGTGCAGTAAAATATTCAGTATTAGAATTTTGTGGAACCCTGCTGCGTGAACAGTCCAGCGGGATCCTAGATAAGACAGTTTTGGACATTTTCAATTCAGACACACCAATTTTTAGAGCATAAATCAAGAAGCTAGATCTAAGATCAATGTATGCCCTCTTACTTTTCTATTATATTCTAAGCATTGCAGGTTACACATTTCTTGTCATTGTGACATGTCATATGGACCACAAAATTAACATTGGTTTCTAGTACCATGACTAAAAATAGTGTGATTATGAGATAAAATCAACTGCCTTTTTATGTGACATCTATACCACTGGTGATCTACTAGTTGGAATTCATTGCGCCCACATAGGAGCTTGCTTTGTCCACTCCACGCATCGGCCCGGTATAGCAGTACCTCCGGGAACGGTGCATTCGCAATGATCGCAGCAAGGCTTTAGGGCTAGGACCTTAGCTTGGCCTTTTGGCTGAGAGTAAGTGTCCCGGCTCCTAGGCTTTGTAGCGTATTATGAACTGACCGATAACGGATAATGGATAATGAATAACGAAGATAGATCAATAACCCTTAAAAACCCCAAAAACCCCCCACTGCTGTGACCTGGTTTTGATTCCTGTTGCATGCAACGGCAAAGTGAGCAGTCAAAAAGTGAGACAAGAGTTTGTGTTATACATTAATATACATGGTATACCTAAAAAAAATATATATTTTTAATAATAATACAAGTTTATGAGACCTGGTAGGACCAATTAAACCCCGGTGGCATGCCAGAATCTATGGAATGGTGAACACTGATATTTGCAGCAATTTAGCCTTTTACCCCGCACAGACATGGCGTCATCACTCTGCAAGCGCTCTCTGAAGCCAACAGACGACTGTGGATGGAGGCCATGGACGGGAAAGAACCGGTAGAAGTCCGAGTTCCACTTGGTGTGTTTTTGTCCTATTGAGAGGTTTTATATCAACCTGTTTGTGGCTCTTCAGATCTACACTCTGCCGTCTCTGCTGAGCAAGAAGGAAGAGAGTAAGAAAGCAGAAGTCATCACAGATGCCTCTTTATTCAATTTTTGCATCAGAAAGGCTTTCAGTTATGTTGTTTTGCAGCTTTCCTCAACGAGACGGGCTTCAGCTTTGTCAAGAACTGCATCGAGCTTGTGGAAATGAGAGGTAAATGATAATAAGATTAGGGCTGCAACTTGCGATTATTTTCACAATTAATAAATTGCCCGATTTTGGGGGGGATTAATCGATGAATCGGATCTCTTAAAGTAATTTTTAATTTACTCCTTTTTACTCGAATATTGAAGTTTTGGACAGATAGAAAAATAGTGCAGCAAACAACAGAATATTCTTTTGTCAAATAACTTGATAATAAATGAAAATACATACAAATATACGCTATACACCTCCAAATATGTAAGACACTCTTTTCCTACCAAAGATCAAGATTATATTTGGACTTATCATACAAAACAAAGAAGGAAGAACAATACATTTCATTTAATATGTAGCGAATCTCAAAGGTGTTAACCCACTTTCAAAATGTTGTCAACAAATTATTTTTTTGGGGGGAACCATTGAATATGATAAACATTCCTAATACGAAAATGAAATATAATATGCTTAAGATTATATCTTGTGTAGAGTTAAACATGTCTTTATTATTAATTTATTTTTTACTTTATTATATTGATTTATTTTCAGTTTTTTTCTCTGTACTTTTGCAGCACTTTTTGTTCCCATGAAAATGTTTCACTTTGTCTTAATGATGAAACAATCAAACACTACGAAGTTTAAACTTTCGTGCCAATTTGTTTGTAATGAGACAATGTTCAACAAAAGGTTTTTTAAAAATCTAAGATAACTTTTTTTTTTTTAATAAAAACAGTCTTGGCATCTTCTACCCAAGTTGTACTACAATTCTTAGTGTAACAACAGAATTGTATGCACTCTTGTATGCATTGTTTTAACATACTCAGTGGCTCATGGTAAATGGTCTGCATTTATAAAGCGCTTTTTAAGTCAATGAAGACTTCTCAAAGCGCTTTACAATGTGCTTACCCATTAACACACACACTCACACACCAATAGGGAGTCAGCCATGCAAGGCACCTACCTGCTCATTGGGGGCATAAGGGATTCAGTGCCTTGCCCAAGGACACTTCGACATATAACACGGAGGACTCGGGGAATCGAACGTGCGACCTCTTGATTGCAAGACGAGCGCTCTACCTCCTGAGCTAATGCCTCCTAAATTCATAAATCAAGGATACAACAAATTAATGATCTAATTAGTTGCCAATGCTTTCAATAATCAATTGTATCTATTTTTGCAGCCCTAAATGATATATAATTGATGGGTTTACCCAAGGTCTTAAAAAACTTGAAAAAGTCTTAAATCTGATACAGACGCTGCCCTACTTAAGAATGAGATCGTTCGTAAGTTGAATTTGTTCGTAAGTTGCTCCAGTGCTATATCTTTTATGGAATTTGTTTAAGGTTTATATAAGTATGTTTAAGGCTTTTATAAGTTACCTGTATTGTTTTGAAACTGAAAAATAAATGTTTGATAAATTAATATGCTCTATATCGTTAATAAAGCAGACTGAATGATAAAGATTAGTACTGAAAAACAAAACTACACATTAGCCGTTGACATTCTGTGGTCTGTGAAGCCTTTTGAGTCTCCTTGTGATTAAGGGCTATAAAAATTAACATGACTTAACTTGACTATATAGATGAATAAAGTTGAGTATAACTTACTTTTGGAAGAGTTAGGTGACTTCCTCCTCCATGGTAAAAAGTGGACGAAAAAAAAAGCAATCTAACAATTTTCTCTACAGCATCAAGCTTCATTATTCCACTTTCATTTAAAAAGAAACGGCTCACCTCTTCTAAGCATTATACCATCCATATCGAATGGATGCACGAGATATTAAACAATAAATCCTTAAAGTTCTTAGCGTGCTAGAGATACAGTGCAGTGTGTATACACACAAACCAGGAAGTAGAAGCCGGATTTCTTCTTCGGGTTGGATGCTGCGTCACCTCTCACAGCGCGACGCGGCGGAAGAAGCACCACCGCACTGTCCTCTACTTGGATAAAGGTGCACACAATACAAAATCTAACTTACAGCAATGTCTGGATATTTTTCGACATCCTGAAAAAAATGTTCGTATGTACCGTTGTTCGTAACTCGAATGGTCGTAAGTAGGGGAGCGTCTGTTACTGCGAATGAAGGCATTGAAAAGGTCTTAAATTTTATTGACAAGTGTTAAATTAAACTCCTAAATGTCTTACATTTTTCCTTTATTTGCGTGATAGAGCTCATAGCTCTATAATTACTCTCACAAAATTATTGAATAATGTGTTGCAAAAGCATTTTTCATTTTCCATCTCTGACCGCTAAATGCAATGTATAGATTGGGAATCTGGAATTTCCAAGTTTTCGAAAATGCTGCATTACGTTGGAGCTTTACGTACAGTCAGTCTCTAACCCACTGTTGTCATCGGAGTAACTTTGGTATGGGAAAATGTAGGTCTAACCTGTTGTGGTTGAGTGAGTAAGTGAAATATAACTAGGTTCTGGTTGCACCAGAGAATAAGTGGAAGGGGTCAACCAGCTGACGCCCTAGCATCCAACGCGGCTGTAACAGTGGCAGTTGGGCCCGCCCCTCCGTAACAAGATTACTCAGCTGACGTCCAGGAACTGTCGCGGCTTGTGCAGCTGCAATGACAGCAGCGGTCGGGCGCGGCTGACATCCCGAACATGTCTCCGCAAACCCGTCACTGCCAACTCAGACAGTTCCGGTCCGCCCACACACAATCACTTGTCTCCGTGCCTAAGAGGGGTTTGGGGTAAGCGGTCGCCGGTGCAGCCGGTTCGTGAAATGAGTTCCCTCCCATTGCGTAGTCATCACGTCCACCCCAGGTGCGTTGCATTCTCTGGCGTTTCCTGGGTAGCCGGGGCCCCGTACTCGGCGCTGTACTCTGTTTCATCCTCTTGACGGGGTTGACTTGCAAGTCACCTCAGCACCTTGGTCTGTTCGTTCCCGACCCTAACGCCCATGCGGTCTTGCTCACGACTGCCTTATTCCCACCCTTAGTCCAGGCCTGACTGCAGCTGGGTCAAAGGGTCTCCCCTCGGTGTCAGCGCGGTTCGGCCCCCTTTGTAAACCTAACCTCAGCTGCCAGCTACTCGATACCTTCCCCGCTCTTTTGGCGGAAGGGCGGGGCTTTAAAGTCTCCGATGTCATGACTTGGCTCCTGCATCTGTATGCCAGAATAGGCCTGAGATTGGTTTTATATTTCATTTAATGTGGTCTTGAAAAACGTCTTAATTAGTCTTAAATTTGAATGGAAAAATCCTGGAGGAACCCTGATAGAAATACACGGAATAAACTGAGTAATTGTTTAATCTTGCAGGCCTCAACACTCTGGGCCTGTACCGGACTGGGGGGGTCAACTCTAAAGTGCAGCGACTAATGAGAAGCGTGTTTGGTAAAAAATGGGCCTCTAATTACTTTTCACTGCTTTCCTGATCATGATAAAAGAGTAATAGTCATGCGGAAGTCGCATCTGTTTTTATCTGCAGCTTCCACATCTTCAGACTTGAGGCTTGATGCAGACGCTTGGGACAACAAGACAATCACCAGCGGACTGAAGAATTATTTTAGGTGACTGGACTCTGACCTAAATCCTATTCAAACATATGTCCACTGTTAATGACTTGTACCTAACTCGGGTGTCAGCTCTTTAGCGCTGCCGAGCCGCTCCTTGTCGCTTTTCCAAAAATGTTTACACATTTAAAAAGATTAGGGAGAAAAATATATTTTTATTTGAATATTGTTTCTGTCGGTGGATAAACATGACACAAACACTGATCGTTTTCCAGTGCTAAAGTAAAAATGTGTGGAATAGATGTTTCATTTCAGCGAGGAGCAGTGCATTGCTTCTCTCCTCTACTCTCTCGCTCTCTTGCTCTCTACTGTCCAGAGCTGTGTTCCCAAGCTCCACTCCTTTTAAAGGGGAAGTGTCACCAAGTAAGGCAGGTGGCTGTTTTCAAGAAATCGGCCATAGACTCCAAATTTAACTTAGAAGAACAGAGGATTAAATTGCCAGTGCCTGAATGTTTGCGCTGAGAGATAAGTTATTGAATATTTGCTGTTTGATTGAGTAATGTTGAAAGAACTTTTTACTACATTTGCGGCAGAGTACTCTGTTGGAAGTGAGAAAAAGTGTGATTGCATCACTTCTGGAGAAACTGGATGAGCACAAAACTAGATTTAAGAAGTGGATTGCATCTCCAAACTACACTACTGCCACGAGTTTTATTGCAAACCAGAAGATAATAAAACGGGAAAAACCGTTCACAGTAGGTGACTGCATGAAGGAGTCATTTATGAAGATATCAGAACACCTTTTTGCAGATTTTAATAACAAAAGTGAAATAATACAGAAAAAAGACCCGCCTCTCTCCACTAAGAAAGTGAAGGGGAGTTAAAATGGAAAGCAACATTACCGAAAAGCAAATCAAGTCACTCAGCGCCAGAATACTCATTTTCCTGTGATGAGTTTTGTGATGTAATGGATTTTTTCCCTTGCTATCCATAATTATGTTCAGGCAATAAAATGTACTGTTATTCAATAATATTGTAATGAAGTTAAACTTGAGGCGGTATCCTACAACAGAGTAGTCACGTGCATCATCATCCAGGGGATGCGTTTTATCCAATTTAGTAATTTTGATAGTAGGATAACAAAGCTAATATAGATGCAAGCAGCATGCCCTCATTATGAGGTTTATACAAAGCTTTGAATTTTTGTGGCTCCAGACAAATTTTGTTTTTTGTCAACGTTTTGGGTTGCCAACCCCTAACCTAACTTATGTGCCATCTTTACATAATAGTCAGTGTTTTACCATAGTTTGATTATTTTAATTCTAAAGTTGTGCTATGAATAGTTTACTAATGGTTTGATATTTGTTTAAGCAGATGTCTGGCGGAACCTGTGCTGACATACAGACTGCACAAGGAATTCATCAAGGCTGCAAGTACGAAGGCCTTTAAATAGACTTTTTTTAAAGACTTAATTTTAAAAGTTGTCTTTTGCAGAGTATGATGACCAGAAACATCGCGTTAGGGCAATCCATGCGCTGGTCCACAAGCTACCTGACAAGAACCGAACAATGCTGGAACTCCTGACCAATCACCTCCTAAAGTTTGTGCACATACAGATTTCTAGAAAAACATATGAGACGTACCGTAATTCTGGACTATAAGCTGCTAATTTTTCCACATTTCAAAGACTCCGGCCTGCAATACAATGGTGTTTATTCTTTTTTTTTTTTTTGGTGAGGCAGGTGTGGTTGTGTGACATTGGAAGCACGGCAGGCATTTCTTAATCAACTAGAGCCTCAGTAAATTTTAATTATATTGGCATGAACATGAACGCATGAGTATGACAAAAACATCCTCAAAACAAAACTCAATGTACTTTCTAAAATTCAGAAGCCCGTACAATAATCAGGGATCAGAATTTTCCGCGGATCCGCGGATTTCCGCTGTTTTTGAACCCCAAAGGTCATTCCCGTAAATCGTCTAAATTCGATAAGAAAATATTTTGGGGGGGGTGAGGTATGATACGTGACTGTTTCATCACCCCAAGTTAGCATTTAGACCATTGGTCGATAGGTTCGCTGATAACCAATCAGCGGAGCTTTTGTTCAGAGCATTGGCTTTCTCAAACATGGCGTAAACGTTAAAATCAGCGCAAAGATCGAGGAAGTTACAGAAACTTTGAGCCAGTTCATCGCAAAGTGTGATGTTCCAGGGAAAGCAAAGTGTCTATACTGTGTCGATCTGATCAATTATGGTACGCGAGGTTGTGTGGCACTGATCGATCATGCTAAAATGAACAAGCACAAAGCAAAAATAGCTTGCCGGCGATCAAATTATGCACTCGGATCCGCATTTAAAATCGGCAGCCACCGGTTCAACATTATTGGCCGTTTCAAATCCTTCCACTTCAAATACTAGCAGCAGTCAACCACTGGTTCCCCTGTGTGACAGAAAATCCCAATCTGAGGTATTTATAAATCTATTTATTTATGAAATAATTTTATCTTTTGTGTTTATACAATATTTAGAACAGGATAAACAAAATTTAAAATTTGTTATAAACATGATTAAAATAGATTATTTTGTATCATCATGATCATGTTCAATATTACGAATGCTTTTAATGTCAATATATTTTTAAATTTATATATATATATATATATATATATATATATATATATATATATATATATATATATATATATATAATACCTCCTCCTTGATCTGCTACCTTATCGTGGTGGAGGAGTTTGTGTGTCCCAATGATCCTAGGAGCTATGTTGTCGGGGGCTTTAAGCCCCTGGTAGGGTCACCCATGGCAAACAGGTCCTAGGTGAGTGGCCAGACAAAACACAGATCAGAAGACCCCTAATGATGAGAAAAAACTTTGGTCCTCGATTTCCCTCGCCCGGACGCGGGTTACCGGGGCCCCCCTCTGGAGCCAGGCCTGGAGGTGGGGTCCGCTGGCGAGCGCCTGGTGGCCGGACCCTTACCCACGGGGGCCGGCCGGGCACAGCCCGAAGGGACGACGTGGGACCCTCTTCCCATGGGCTCACCACCTGTAGGAGGGGCCAAAGGGGTCGGGTGCGCAGAGAGCTGGGTAGCAGCCAAGGGAGGGGTCCTTGGCGCGACGATCCCTGGCTACAGAAACTGGCTTTTGGGACATGGAATGTTACCTCTCTGGCAGGGAAGGAGCCCGAGTTGGTGCGTGAGGTTGAGAAATTCCGACTAGATATAGTCGGACTCACCTCTACGCACGGCTTGGGCTCTGGTAACAGTCCTCTCGAGAGGGGTTGGACTCTCTTCCACTCTGGAGTTGCCCGTGGTGAGAGGCGCAGAGCCGGTGTGGGCATATTAATTGCTCCACGGCTCGGCGCCTGTACGTTGGGGTTCACCCCGGTAGACGAGAGGGTAGCCTCCCTCCGCCTTCGAGTGGGGGGACGGGTCCTGACTGTTGTTTGTGCTTATGCACCAAATAGCAGTTCGGAGTACCCACCCTTCTTGGGGTCCTTAGAGGGTGTGCTTGAGAGCGCGCCCCCTGGGGACTCCCTCGTACTGCTGGGAGACTTCAACGCTCACGTGGGCAATGACAGTGAGACCTGGAGGGGCGTGATTGGGAAGAACGGCCCCCCTGACCTGAACCCGAGTGGTGTTTCGTTATTGGACTTCTGTGCTCGTCATGGTCTGTCCATAATGAACACCATGTTCAGACATAAGGGTGTCCATATGTGCACTTGGCACCAGGACACCCTAGGCCGTAGTTCGATGATCGACTTTGTCATCGTTTCGTCGGACCTGCGGCCGCATGTTCTGGACGCTCGGGTGAAGAGAGGGGCGGAGCTGTCAACTGATCACCACCTGGTGGTGAGTTGGCTTCGATGGTGGGGGAAGATGCCGGCCCGACCCGGCAGACCCAAGCGTGTTGTGAGGGTCTGTTGGGAACGGCTGGCAGAATCTCCTGTCAGAAGAAGTTTCAATTCGCACCTCCGGCAGAACTTCGCCCATGTCCCGAGGGAGGCGGGGGACATTGAGTCCGAGTGGACCATGTTCCGCGCCTCCATTGTCGAGGCGGCTGATCGGAGCTGTGGCCGTAAGGTAGTCGGTGCCTGCCGCGGCGGCAACCCTCAGACCCGTTGGTGGTCACCGGCGGTGAGGGATGCCGTCAAGCTGAAGAAGGAGTCTTATCGGGCCTTCCTGGCCTCTGGGACTCTGGAAGCAGCTGGCAGGTATCGGCTGGCCAAGCGGAATGCGGCTTTGGCGGTTGCCGAGGCAAAAACTCGGGCATGGGAGGAGTTTGGCGAGGCCATGGAAGCCGACTTCCGAACGGCTTCGAGGAAATTCTGGTCCACCATCCGACGTCTTAGGGGGGGGAAGCGGTGTGCCATCGACACTGTGTATAGTGCCGATGGGGCGCTGCTGACCTCGACCCGGGACGTTGTGAATCGGTGGGCGGAGTACTTCGAAGACCTCCTCAATCCTACCGGCACGTCTTCCTCTGGGGAAGCAGAGCCTGAGGACTCTGGGTTGGGCTCTCGTATCACTGGGGTTGAAGTCACCGAGGTTGTCAAAAAACTCCTCGGTGGCAGGGCCCCGGGGGTCGATGAGATCCGCCCGGACTTCATTAAGGCTCTGGATGTTGTGGGCGTGTCATGGTTGACGCGCCTCTGCAACATCGCGTGGACATCGGGGACAGTGCCTCTGGACTGGCAGACTGGGGTGGTGGTTCCCGTCTTTAAGAAGGGGGACCGGAGAGTGTGTTCCAACTACAGGGGAATCACACTTCTCAGCCTCCCTGGTAAGGTCTATTCAGGGGTACTGGAGAGGAGGGTCCGCCAGGAAGTCGAATCTCGGATTCAGGAGGAACAGTGTGGTTTTCGTCCTGGCCGTGGAACACTGGACCAGCTCTATACACTCTTCAGGGTCCTTGAGGGTGCATGGGAGTTTGCCTGTCCGGTCTACATGTGTTTTGTGGACTTGGAGAAGGCATTCGACCGTGTTCCTCGGGAGGCCCTGTGGAGGGTGCTTCGGGAGTATGGGGTACCGCACAGTCTTATCCGGGCTGTGCGGTCCCTGTATGCCCGGTGCCAGAGTCTGGTCCGCATTGCCGGCAGTAAGTCGGATTCGTTCCCGGTGAGGGTTGGGCTCCGCCAGGGCTGCCCTTTGTCACCGATTCTGTTCATAACTTTTATGGACAGAATTTCTAGGCGCAGCCTTGGCGGGAATGGAGTCCGGTTTGGGGGCCTCAGCATTGCGTCACTGCTTTTTGCAGATGACGTGGTGCTGTTGGCTTCCTCAAGCCGTGATCTTCAGCTCTCGCTGGAGCGATTCACAGCCGAGTGTGAAGCGGCCGGGATGGGGATCAGCACTTCCAAGTCCGAGGCCATGGTTCTCAGTCGGAAAAGGGTGGTATGCTCCCTCCGGGTCGGGGAGGAGGTCTTGCCCCAAGTGGAGGAGTTCAAGTATCTTGGGGTCTTGTTCACGAGTGAGGGTAGGATGGAACGGGAGATCGACAGACGGGTCGGTGCAGCGTCTGCCGTCATTCGGACCCTGTACCGGTCTGTCGTGGTGAAGAGGGAGCTGAGCCGAAAGGCAAAGCTCTCGATCTACCGGTCGATCTACGTCCCTACCCTCACCTATGGTCATGAACTTTGGGTCATGACCGAAAGAACTCGATCCCGGATACAAGTGGCCGAAATGAGTTTCCTTCGCAGGGTGGCTGGGTTCTCCCTTAGAGATAAGGTGAGAAGCTCAGTCATCCGGGAGGGACTCGGTGTAGAGCCACTGCTCCTCCGCGTTGAGAGGAGCCAGTTGAGGTGGCTCGGGCATCTAATAAGGATGCCTCCTGGACGCCTCCCTCGGGAGGTGTTCCGGGCATGTCCCACCGGCAGGAGGCCCCGGGGGCGGCCCAGGACACGTTGGAGAGACTATGTCTTTCGGCTGGCTTGGGAACGCCTCGGGGTCCCGTCGGATGAGCTGGAGGAGGTGGCTGGGAATAGGGACGTCTGGGCTTCCCTTTTAACGCTGCTGCCCCCGCGACCCGACCTCGGATAAGCGGAAGACAATGGATGGATGGATGGATATATATAATACATGGTTTCTGTTTTGTTGGATTTAATTCATTCTAGTGCAATTTTCACATAGCAAATAAGATAAATGCTGTTGAATGCTGAAGCCCCCCTGAGCCCCCCACCGGGCTCCGCCCTGGACCCTGGCTATTTCAGCTGAAAATGAAAATCTCCATTCTGATCCCTGAATAATAACAGCCTGTACACATCCATCTTAAAGTTGGGTTGGGGCATTTGAAAACTTTAGGCTGCAATCATGACTTTGAAGCTAGGGGATTGCGGCAGAGTAACACATGATTGGCGTGCAAGTGTGCTCAAATAAACTCTTCTTTTTTTCATCTTTTTGGGGGGTTGTTCCGGGTTTGAACAGGCCTAATAAAAGTAAGATAAAAGCAGATAGGCGCAATGAAAAATAAAGCATAAGAGCCCTTTGAACTCAGTTGGGCATTGTAACACATACTTAACAGGGAAAATTTAAACTTTCAACTTTTTAAAGGACACCCTAAATTACGCATCCCACCCTTAACCCCTCCCAAGTGATAGATTGACACTTGCAGATACAGTCCGCAAACGAGTGTTTCTCCCTTAAATTTCTGGATGTGGCTTTTAATCAGGTGTGTTCTGTTTTCCTAAATTTATGGTAATTGCACTTAAGTCCTGAGGATGACAGTATTTATTATTTGGGATAGTCAACGACCATACAGTACATTTTTAGCGACTGGTTCACTGCATCCAATTGTTAATCAATGTAAGAACCAGCCATGAATATTTGTCATGTCCAGTTTTCAGTTAGCTATTTTTGGTGTATGCAGGGTGTCGTCCCATAGTGCCCAGAACATGATGACAGTCTCTAACCTGGGCATGATCTTTGGTCCTACGTTGATGAGGTCACAGGAAGAGACGGTGGCCGCCATGATGAACATCAAGTTCCAGAATATCGTGGTAGAGATCATTATTGAGAACCACGAAAAGGTGCACACATATATACACTTATAGATAAACACACACAATACAGTATGTCACAAGTGAAGCTGGCAACAAAAGTCAGTACAGGCCAAAGATGCTACACCGCAAAATATCCAAACAAAGCCCTGTTTGTCATTTTCCTTCCAAACAAAATACCATGTGAGTTGTTACTCTTACTATGTGTGAATAGGGTGTGTTCAATTTGAAGTACAGGTCATACAGTCTGTCATACTGGTCCTGAAACTCTAAAGATGGCACACCATGGCAAAGAACTCGCTGGAGACCTTAAAAAAATTGTGGTACTACATAAGCTAAGGCTATAAGAAGATTGCCAACACCCTGAATTTGAGCTTCAGTACAGTGGCTAAAATCCTCCAGCGTCTAAAGAAAATCAGGATCCACTCACAACAGCGCTTGTTTTAAACGTGCCAAGAAGACGATTGAACGTGCACAGCGTCACATCTAAATGTTTTCTTAGAATGATATGTAAGCCTTTAAGTACTGTTTTAGACCATACACCACACAATACATGAAATTGGTCCGTATGGCTGTCGCCTCAGAAAGAAACCTCTTCTGAAGGGTGTCCACGAGAAAGCCCGCTAAAGGTTTGCTGAGGATATGTCAACAAAGGCCATGGCGTACTAAAACAAAATACTCTGGTCTGATGAGACAAAGATTAATTTATTTGGCTAAGATAGTGGGAAGCACGTGTGGCGGCAACCAGGTGAGGAGTACCAGGTGAAGATGATTGTGTCATGCCTACAGTTAAGCATGTTGGTGGGAATGTCATTGTTTGCGGCTGCATGAGTGCAACTACAGTTGGGGAGTTGGATTTGATTGAGGAAAACATGAACTCAAGCATGTACAGACGCTGCCCTACTTACGAATGAGATACGTTCAGGACGATCAATCGTAAGTTGAATTTGTTCGTAAGTTGCTTCAGTCCTATATTTTGTATGGAATGTGTGTTTGAGGCTTGTATAAGTAACATGTATTGTTTTACTAAATAATAAACATTTCATAAAATTATATGCTCTATAAAGATACATAAAGTTAAGTTTTAACTTACTTTTGGAAAATGAGCTTCAAGAATTCCTCCTTCGTGGTAGAAAGTGGCCAAAAAAAAGCGAACCAACCATTTTCTCAACCGCATCAAGCTTTCTTATTCCACTTTCATTTCAAATTAAACTGCTTGTCTCTTCTTTACACTTTACACCAACCATATTGAATGAATGCACGAGATATTAAACAATAAAAATATCAAAGTTCTTTGCGTGCTGTTGATACAATATAGTATGTTTACACACGAACCAGGAAGAGGAAACCGGATTTCTTCTTCGGGGTAGATTCTGGGTGAGCTCTCACAGCGCCACACACCGGTAGCTGCAGAAAGAAACTACAATACTGTCCTGTACTTGGAAAAGGGTGCACAATACAAAGGAGGATTAAGCGAGGAGGATTAAGGCAGTTTCGCAAAATCATGGTGGCCACACAAAATGTTGATACTTCAGGAACTTTCACCTTAGGGTGTACCCCTTTTTGTTACCAGGGATTTAGCTATGGCTTTATTTTGAGTTTTTTTAAGGGTGAAAATAAATTTACACCGTTATATAAGCTTTACAGAGACTACCTTTTATTGTGTCAAAGCGATGTTACTTCAGTGTTGTTCAAATAAACATAACGAAATCAGTGCAGAAATGTGAAGGGTATACTTTTGTGACATACTGTTCATGTTGATACTTTGTGCTGCGTTGTTGCGGTTGTCAGATATTTGGCGAGGCCCCCGACTTGTCACCACTGTTACCTCCGGCGCCATCTTCCCGGACGACCCCACGAAGGAGCAAAGCCATTTGTCTGTCTTCAGGGAAAAGAAAGGCCCGCCTCTACCCGCCTACTCTCTGCCTTGCAGACAATGACAGTGAGTACTTTAAGACATCCAACGTTGAAAATACAAAACATTACACATTATTATATTTCCAGATTTTCACACCGATTAGGTGCACTGTTTTAAAGGGCTGACTATCCTTTGTTCGAATTATTTTTTTGTCGGCTCATATGGCGCACTGGCCTATTAGACACGTGTCTCCCGCATCTGCCTTTAATGCCACAAGTGTGCGTATCAAAAAAAAAAAGCATGGGACCAAAGTTTAATTGAGCATTATTAAGTATTTATCACAAAGTAAAACACCAGATTAAAACAAAATTGTAAAAATAGCCCAAACAATTTGTTCTCACTGTTTTACACAAAGACCTCGTACTCTTCATCCTCCGTCTCGGACATAAAAAAGCTGAATCCAAAGCTTCATTATCTGAGTCACATTCCGTGTCGTGTGGCCCTTCGGGAATTGTGCCAGCTTTTGAAAACAATCGAACGACAGTCCAAACAGAACGGCATGGTTTTTCAAAAACTCATGTTACATTATTTAAATCCTAAATATATGATCATTGCAAGATTTACAAACAAAATTGGCATGAAAGTTTCAACTTTTTCGTGTTTGACTTTTTTATTCTGAAACAAAGTTAACAATTTTCATGGCTTAGAGAAATACAGAAAAAAAAAGGAAATAATTAAACAAAATGAATAAAGTAAATAGAATAATAATAATAATGACATGTTTAACTCTGACCAATTGGCAAATTCTTGAGCATATATCATTTTCATATTGGGAATGTGTATTATAATTATAAATGTCCCCCCCCCCCCTAGACCCCATAAAAAAAAGACAACCACAAACAATTTGTTGACAAAAATCTGACTAGCAGGTTTAATTACACACAGTATATACGATAGCGGCAACGTCCATGATTCGACCTATAGCTGCAACGCAGACGATTCAAATTTTCATGGGGAATCCCACACAGCTGTCCTCTGACATATCTGCCGAAAAAGGCACGCTGTGCGGTAGGGCGCGGCTAACATTTTGAATGAAATATGAGACTTTTTTTGTGAGCCTTTTGGGCGTGAAAATACGGATAATATATCCACCCTATACCATATAATCGTGCATTTTTGAAATTCTTCTAGTTCAAGATTTTTTCATTTATCTAGTCTAGACTATATTACAGAAATCCTGATTTGCGTTTGTATGTGTGTGTTCATATGTGGCTTATAGGTTCTGAAACGGATAAACAGATTTTCTTAAAAACTTACACAGTAGTACCTTAGGCCTTTGGGAGTGTATTTAGCTAGGTTTTGTGTCAAGGCACCCTCAATAAACACCAACAAAATCGATAAACAGTGCTTTCGTAAACAGGGGGCTCTGGAGTTGCATGCTGTCATACTGCTTTTTGGCACCCTCTAGTGGCTCATTGGCGCTTTTTCAACAAACCACAGCCCAACAACCTCGCTCAAGTAGGATGCCCAAGAGCGTCAGAGGAAGCTGACATAACTACCCTATCTTGCTGGCTTCAAAAACCTTGTGAAAGGCTGGGCAAAAAAATTGGAAGAAAAAGTGGTGCGGTTTAGTCACCTTGATTCTCCGTTGTTTGAACAGAGGCTGCCCTACTTACGAACGGGATACGTTCCGGACGATCGAATTTGTTCGGAAGTTGCTTCAGTGCTATTTTTTGTATGTTTAAGGTTTGTATAAGTATGTTTAAGGCTTGTATAAGTAACCTGTATTGTTGTGTCCTAAAAAAAAAACATTTCATGAAATAATATGCTTTGTAAATATAAATAAAGTTGAGTTTCTCTTACTTTTGAAAGATGCGCTTCCAGAGGTCCTCCTCCGTGGGAAAAAGTGGCCGAAAAAAAGTGTTCCGAGCATTTCTTAACCGCACCAAGCTTTCTTATTCCGCTTTCATTTTAAAAAGAAATGGCTGGCCTCTTCTTTACACATTACATCAACCATATTAAATGAATGCATGAGATATTAAACAAGGAAAATGTCAAAGTTCTTAGCACACTGGAGATAGTATAGACATAGACAGTATAGAATGTTTACACAGAACTAGAAAGAGGAAACTTTTTTTTTTTCTTCCGGGTGGATGCTGGGTAAACTCTTACAGCACCACACGCCGGTAGAGGCGGAAAGAAGCACTACAGTTATGTCCTATACTCTGAAAAAGGTGCCCACAATACAAAATCTAACTCACAGCAATGTCGGAATATTTTCGACATCCTGAAAAAAAGTTTGTATCTACCGTTTTACGTAAGTCGAATGGTCGGAAGTAGGGGAGCCTTTGTATTATCCTTGTGCTTTTTAGCACTCATATTCGTTCGCACTTCACTACATGTGTCAAACTCATGGGCCAAATGTGGCCGGCCACATAATTTTATGTGGCCCGCCAGATAATGCTGTGAAAAGCACAAGAGAAAAATTAGCTCATGGCATCAATGACCTGCAGTTTTAGATATGTCCACTGAAGTTTTCCAAAGCCAGGCACCACTCTCAAAGCACCCACCGGAGCCGTATTCGGTGACTTTACTAGGGAACATCTATGAAGCCCAACTTAAAGTTGTTTTACTTAAATAAAAGTCACTGATGTGCTGTTTAAGGCAATAGGGAAAAAAAACACAAACTTTATAAATTTCACCATGGTGTCTTGGCAGAAGTTTAAAGCTTGCATGAGTTTCCCGAGTTAGATAAATTGAAGTGGAATTGAATTCAATTGTTGTTCTGCTTTTTTTCTTTTGCTTCGTTTTTACAAATGCAGTTATAAACATTTACAATAGGTTAAATATTAGTGGAGAAAAATTTATTGATGAAAAAAAACAAACACAATAATTGTTGTTTTAATTAAATCATACATCACTGAATAATGATTTGAATGTGAGCCTTCAAAAAGACCCCCAGTCGCCATATAACACTTTTTTCACAGTTTTTATTTTACTAGTCCGGCCCTGTGAAAAAGTTTTTTCTACCATGTACCCCCTGAGTTAAAACCACTGATCTAAAAAAATGAATTGGTTAAAAATAAAGAAGGAGTGATTTGACCAACAACTACGTTTCCAGCAATTCCCGTTGACAACAATACTCAGAGATTCAGATTCACATATACTTTATTGTCATTCTTGTACACGTGTATGCAGAACGAAATGTCGATACATCTGACCCGCACAGTTTCCTTGAATGCACAGATATAAATAAAATGTTGTATTGAGTTGGAGTATTGAAGTACTAATAATATAGTAAATAATTATAGCTATGTATAGTGTTTTACAGTAGTGCAAAGAATGCAAGAGGAGCAGCTAACCAGATGTGCAAAATGGGCAGTCAGGTAAACAAGTCACCATACAATTACAATAACACTGGAGTACGATAGTGCAGAGGAGAACAGATGTGCAAAGGAGTGGCTAGGTATAAGAGAACTGCCAGTAGTGCAAAAAAAAAAAACGGGAAAAAAAAAAACAGATGTACAGATTAGCAGTTGTGTAGGCTTACTATGCGTTTGATTGACCATTTAACAGTCTAATGGCCAGGGGGACAAAGCTGTTGCAGAACCTGGTGGTCCTGCACAGCACACTGCAGTACCTCTTCCCAGAGGCTAGCAGAGTGAACAGTCCATGATGGGGGTGAGAGGGGTCCTTAATGATGTTCTTGGCTCGGGATAGGCAGCGCTTCTGGTCAATGTCCTGAATGGAGGGGAGAGAAGTCCCGAGGATTTTCTCTGCTGTCCTCATCACCCTCCTCACACTACCCCAGTTGGAGGCACTGCAGCCTCCACACCACACAGAGATACAGCTAGTCAGGATGCTCTCTATGGTGCCCCTGTAGAATGTGATGAGGGTGGGTGGGGGCATGTGAGCTCTCCTCATCCTCCGCGGGAAGTACAGGTACTGCTGTGCCCTCTTCACCAGTGATGCAGTGTTCACGGCCCAGGTGAGTTTGTCTGTGATGTGCACCCCTAGGAACTTGGTGCTGCTGACAACCTCCACAGCCTTGTTGTTGACGAGAAGTGGGGGATGGTTGGGCTGGTTTTTCCTGAAGTCGATAATGATCTCTTTAGTTTTGTCAACATTCAGGACCAGGCTGTTGTCCCTGCACCAGCCCACCAACTGCTCCACCTCCTCTATGTAGGCCAGGTCGTTGTCGTCCCTGATGAGGCCCACCACTGTCGTGTCATCCGCAAACTTCACGATGTGGTTTGTGGCTGACTTAGGGACGCAGTCGTGTGTCATCAGGGTGAACAGCAGGGGGCTCAGGACACAGCCTTGGGGGGAGCTCGTGCTGAGGGTGATGACATCTCAGATGTTCTGACCAAGCCGCACTGACTGGGGTCTCTCAGTGAGGAAGTCCAGCAGCCAGTTCCGTAGGGGGGTGTTGAAGCCCAGGAGTCTCAGTTTGTCTACCTGGTTTTGTGGGATGATGGTGTTGAATGCTGAACTGAAGTCCAGGAACAGCATCCGCACATGGGTGTTCTTCTCCTCTAGGTGTGTCAGGCTCAGATGAAGAGCAGAGGAGATGGCATCCTGGTGGAGCGGTTTGTCCGGTAGGCAAACTGAAAGGGGTCGAGTGAGGAGGGGAGACTGGAGGTGATGTGCTCTTTAACCAGTCTCTCAAAGCACTTCATTGTGATAGGAGTCAGTTCAACGGGCCGGTAGTCGTTCAGTGTTGAGATCTCGGGATTCTTTGGCACTGGGATGATGGTAGCAATCTTGAAACATGATGGTACCGTGGCTTGGTCTAGCAAGGTGTTCAAAATGTCTGTTAGGACACAAGCCAGCTGATCGGCGCACTCCCTAAGGACCCGCCCTGGAATGTTGTCAGGGCCTGGAGCATTCCGTGTGCTGACCCTTCTCAGGGTCTTCCTCACGTCAGTTGAGTCCAGGAGGATTGCTCTTTTGTCCTGATGAGGAACCGCTTTCACTGCAGGGGTTCCATTTTGTGCCTCAAACTTCCCAAAGAAGTTTTTGAGGTCATTCAGGAAGTCCATGCAAGTGTCCCCCACTGGGGCGGTTGTTGGCTTGTATCTGGTGATGGCCTGAATGCCTTTCCCCATATCCCTACTTACAAGGTGACGGCGAGTAGCCACTACACGGCAGGGTTTTTATATGAATGCCAATGAGTGAAATTGAGAAATAAATTATCCTACAAATGTCCATGAAGATTTTGTAAATTTTGTTCTATTTAGTGTACCTCTATGTGTTAGTACATTACAAAAAGTAAAGTTATTTTTCATGGTTATTTAGCTAGATTTACAAGTTATATCAGACCCTTTTGTGGCCCTTGGTGAAAGTTTGTTTGACACCCTTGCACTACACAATACACCTGGGCTGTTAGTCATTTTGTCTGGGGGCCACATACTAGATAAATTATCTCTCGGGGGCCAGACTAGTAGATTAAAGAGAAAGAGAGAAATGGAGAAAAAGGGGGAGATTAAGAGAAAGACACAACAAATGAGAGAGAGACAGAGAGAGAAGAAAACAAAGATAGAAATGGGGAGAGCACAAAAGATAAATTTCGAAAAAGGAGAGAGGAAGAGAAAAGAAACTACAAAAAAACTACTGAAGAGAGAACAAAACAATGAGACAAAGAGAGAAGCAAAAAAGAGAAAACGGATGAGAGAAATAGACAAAGAGAAAGAAAAAGAGTGAGTGAGTCAGAAAGACTGAGAGAGAGCCAAAGTGAGAAAACAGGGAGAGAGAGAAATATGAAAAGGGGTGAGAAGGAGAAAAGGGAAAACAAGTAAAAGAAAGAATGAGAAAGTGAGAAAAAGAGAGTGAGAAAGGGAGAACAAGATAAGGTAATAATGGAATAGATAAAGGAAGACAGAGATAGAGAACAAAGAGAGATGAGAAAGAAAAGAAAAAAAGAGGGAGAGAAAGACAGACAGAGAGAGGGAGACAGACAGACATACATACAGAGAGAGATACAGACAGAGAGAGAGAGACAGAGAGAGGAGAGACAAACACACAAACAGAGGAACAGAGTGAAAGACAGACAAAGAGAGGGGGGGGGGAATACAGCAACCAGTGCAACTGATAGAAAGGCAACCAAGTACAGGGTTCGTATGGGTGCTTAAATCCTTGAAAACACTTGAATATTAATGTTGGGTTTTCAAGGTCGGGTAAATGCTTTAACCTTTGGTGTGAAGTGCTTGAAATTGTTTGAAATTTTTGCCATTGGCGTTTTTCTTGGCAGTCTGACTTGATAGTCCGCGCTTTTAAATAGAGAAAATTTTCAAAAAGTGTGTAAAAATGATGATGATGGTGGCTCATTCCTCATTATTGAGTTATCAGGTGAAGTGTTTCTGCCCCCTACTGTCACATCCAAAAGATGGGTTTATCAGACTAGTCATGGGAATTCTGGCTCTTTCGGCCCAGCTTCCAAACGGCTTCTCAGGATTTTTTTTTTTTGAGTGATATTTTATGAATAATAATAAAACATTTTGCACCAAATTATTTTTAAAAAGGAATTCCATTCGTTAGCACGTCCGCGGCGCAGTTCTGAGGTCATGGGTTCAAATCACGCTACCAGCATTCCTGTGCGGAATTTGCATCTTCTCCCTGTGCTTGCGTGGGGCTCCTCCTGGTGCACTGGGTTCCTCACAAAATTCCCAAAACATGCATGTCAGGTTAATTGGCTGGTCCAAATTGTCCCTAGGTGTGAATGAGCGAGTAAATTGTCAGTCTCTGTGTGCCCTGCGACTGGCTGGCAACCAGTTCAAGGTGTCCCCTGCCAACTGCCCACAGAAAGCTGGTAGGGGGTCCAGCAGCCACGCAACCCTGCTAAGGATAAGCGGTGCACATAATGGATGGATGGAATTTTATGTTTTGCAGCAGATCTCTGAAAAACACATGAAATATGAATTAAAATATTCACAGATCTACAAAAAAATGTAAAATACTGAACAATTTTAGATTTTTATACACTGAACAGGTTTAAAGTTGAACAACAACACAAAATCATTAAAAATGCAAAACTATTACATTTAAATTATTAATATTAATCTTTAGTGCTATAAATAAATTATAGATGCAAAAAATGACTATTTACAATTTTATTTTAACCAATTTAGACACAGAACCTCTGAAAAATAAAATATATAATATATTAAACCTGCTAGTCGGAATTTTGTCAACAATAAGCACAACAAAAAGCTAAAGATGAGCAGTCTCTGAGATTGAATGCACACTCTGCTTCGGAGCAATCAATATCATTAGTCCAAATTTGGATAATTTTTTTCTGCTTTTTAAAATAAAATACTTTGTTTCTTCTCTTTTTTTTTTTTTTTTTTTTTTTTTTTTGTCTTCCGTATTAAACTCCATTATTACCCAACACCTATAGAGACCTTTCCGTGTCTGTAAGCAAGTGTGACGTATTGAAGCTGCCCCGTGCATTGTTGGAGCAGAATGGCAGAATTCATTTCAGTTTATAGCCGATTGACACTAAATTATATCCATAAATAGGAACAGCGCAAAATAGCACAAAGTATCTGCTAGCAGCAAGATAGCGACTTTATATTAGTCATCAAAGCTAACGAAAAAAAACATTATTTTGATCGGTGCCGGATTTTTCCCTTGAAGGTCCTGGAAAATATTAAATTGGACTTGAAAGTGCTTAAAAATGGCCTACAAACATTGAAAGTAATATGTGCTGTGTGTATATGATTGCCATAAACATTTGATTTTACGTAAACAGGTGATACCTTCAGCAGCAGCAGTCCTGGTGCTACTCCCATGGGCAGTCAGGAGTCGCTGTCATCACACTCCTCTGAGAAGAATGGCACATCTCAAACATCATCCTCAGCTCCAGCCGAGATGGTCCCCTCCACTCAAGTCCTTTCGCCTCCTTCTTTCTCCTCAAACGGATGTGATGGAAAATGGACCACATTGGATGAACACGCGTCCTTGTCGGCCGCATCCTCCGTTGTGTCCTTGCGCTCCACGACTGAGCACACAGAATCCACCGTCTCCCTGTCCTCCGCCAAGCAGTCCAAATCACTTTCCTCTTCGTCCACCGTGCAGCTCTCCTCTTCAGGATCCCCGGCAGGAGATGCCCATCCTGTCCCAAGGACCACGCCCGTCTCATCCCTGAGAAGCTTACGAGACAAGACCAATGAGACTTCAATGCCTCACCACCGGACTGAGGCCTACAGGACACCATCTTCATCTTCGTCCTCCTCCTCTTCATTGTTCCCTTACCCGCTGTCCACTTCGTCATCTCTCACTTCCCTGCATATTACAGAAGGTGTGCAACATCTTACACTGTGATATATTTATTTGTGTATAAGCATTTTTTTTTTAAATCTAAAAATAGCTTTAAGCTTGGGTGCACCCAAAGTTGGGTAGAATACCCAAACATTTTACTCAAGTAAGCGTACTGCTACTTCAGAAGAAGGTTGTTATATCTAAACACCTTCCCTCTTTCAAACAAACAGACATACTTAGGTCCCAAATGAAAACATCATCACCGCTTTGCTCACGGGTGATAAGTACTCAAAGTCTTGTCATGTTTCCTATTTCAGACTACCGAAGCTGCCACGGCTCTGTGCAGAGTTTGGCCTCACTTGACCCTAGAGAGACTACGCTAACACGAAAAATGGCACGTGTACCACGAGGCTTGGACACCTTGACTGCACTAACTCTGTCCACCAACGGCTACCAGAGGCCAGGATCAATGTAGGTGTACCCAATTACTGTAAATTCCAGACTACAGAGAGCACCTGATTAAAAGCCGCAAGAGCAAATTTAAGTAAGAATTGTGCCGCAATTAAGACACTTGTTTGCAGACTATATCTGCAGCTGTCAATCTTAACCAACTAGTGCAGCTCTCAATATTCATTAAATTGGCATTAACAGGTTGTGTTCAAATCCAGCTACCAGCATTCCTGTGTGGAGTTTGCATGTTCTCCTCATGCCGGTTGGGTTTCCTCTGGGTACTCCGGTTTCCTCACACATTTTAAGAATTGAGCGTAAGAATGGTTGTCTCTCCGTGCCCCGCTACTGGCCGGCAACCAGTTGAGGGTGTCCCTGACCACTGCCTAAGGTGGCTGGGATGGGCTCCAGCACCCCGTGACGGTGAGGAGGAGCAGTGCAGATAATGACGGGATGGATGGATATACGCAGGGGTATGTCATGGTTTGGGGGCTGCAGTCCCTCTTTTCTCCAAAAGATGTTACCAATACTTCAGCCCCTCTCACTTTTCCTCTCCCCATGTGTTTTCAAGTAGAGGATTAGCCACCTCTACTATTACACCCCGGGCTCTCACCTGACGTTGCTAATTCCTTTTGATTTTAGAAGACCAACCAAGACAGCAAGCTTTTTCTCCCACAACCTTTTTCCAATTCCTACCTCGTTCCAAGTTCACCCACTGCAAGACCTGACACTCCAAACCACCTACTTCCCGTTTCGCCCCATGTTCGTCCACTCAAGCTGTCTTTCTCAAAGGTACTCCCAAAGCTCCCCTTCAAGATGTTTCTTTACCCCAAGAACCCTTTTCTAGTTTTCCTCACAAGCCCCCTTCAAGATCTCCACAGCAGTTCCGATCCCACACCCACTTCTCACCAGTAAAGTTTTTTTTGGTTGCTCTTAAATAAACCTCCCCCTAGTGGGGTTTGATCTCATCTCCTATATTCTGTCCCCCTTGTGTCCTCCATTTGGGTCCGTCCGACACCTAGTGACAGAGTGCAACAAAAATATTCTCAAACCAAAACTCAATGTACTGTACTGACTGCATTTCAGAAGCCTGTACGATCACGCATGGTCTGCTACGCAAATTACCTTAAGCTCTACCATCCCTTTGCACACATGACAAAGTGATAGAGAAGAGACAAGTATCGCTACTGCTACATAAAGAAAATCATTATACATAATTGCTTGGAATCTTTTTAACAGGTAGTGTCACCTGATTGAATAATTGAGTGTGGTTGAGCATGTAATTAATTGGTTGAGCATGTAATTATCAGGTATAATTTTCCTATTAGGCCAAAAACTTTTGTGTCATATTAGGCTGTTATGGGTCAGCACTGTCAGCACTAACTTGAGTCAGCATGTATTATTCTTTGTAGTAAAAGCAATACTTGACCTCCTCTTTATCACTTTTACCTTATCTTATTTTATTCTTACCTTATTTTATTCTAATTTTTTTTGCACATATTTATTTATTCCTATTTATGCGTGCACTTGTGGTGGAGCTCAAATTTCGTTATACGTGTATAATGACAATAAAGGCTTTGAATTCAGTTTGTCATGAGCGAAACGATGGGAGAACTTACGATCAGTTGCATGGCACGGCAAGTGTACAGGCTGTTGTGATTTTACGGGCTTCTGAATTTTTGTCAGTAGAGTACATTGAGTTTTGTTTTAAACATGTTTTTGTCAGACTCCTGCATATATGTTAATGACAATGTAAATATTGTAGGAATATTGACTGCTGCGCTAGTTGATTAAGATTGACAGCTATGGACACCTTCAGCTAACGAGCGACCCAAAAAAAAGCTACATCATATTGTATGTAGGTATTTAAAGTGAATAAAAAGTAGCAGGGTCATTTTTCCTCTTATGTGCAATTTCAGCGTGGCAACCTTAACTCAAAAAAATGTCTAATAGTCAATGTTTTCAACATTTCATCTGAAAGAGGGACTTTCAAACTAGTAAGAGAATTGTGTTGGTCCAGCTCAGGATATGCTTCTTGAATATTTTCTTGACGAATTACTTCACACATAGGCCAAATGTCCAATTCTTTCTTAGTGCTCTCTTTCACTGAGATCTGCCACTTTCCTTATTCTTCCATCCTCTCTGTCCATTCCCCGCCCCTCTCTTTCTCTCTCTCTCTCTATCTCTCTCTCTCTCTCTCTCTCTCTCTCACACACTCTCTTCATTAAGATAAGCTTGTCTTCTCTTAGAGCACATATGTCAGAGTGAAGGCCCGCGGGCCACATTAGGCCCGCGAGAGGGTTTTACCTGGCCCGCGTGACGATATCAATATATTATTAGATCCGGCCCGCATGCCGCTGCAAGCCAGCAGCCCGCAGTACGCATGAATACTACATTTCCCACAATGCAACGGGGACGCGCCAAGCGGGAGCAAAGCGGGAGGCGGTTTGATTTATTCAGCAGTCGATCAGCAGCAGTCATTAGCATAACAGCAAAAATTAGCCCACAGATACCCATCAACAATGGCTAAACGGAAGGTGGACACTGAAAACCGGGGCTTTCAAACAAGGTGGGAGTTGGAGTACATGTTCACGGAGGTAGCTGGAAAACCTGTGTGTCTGCTATGTGGAGAAAGTGTGGCGGTGATGAAAGAGTATAATATTAGACGGCATCATGAAACAAAACACACGCCTCAAACAAGTAATGTAGAGTTGTAGTAATACAGTACTGTATATAAATGTATGTAAATACAGTAATAATACAGTAATGTTTCCTGTGCAATTACACATTTGAAGTTTTTACTCCGTTCAAGTTTAAAAGTTAAATATGCACATAAAGAAGGTCTTGTTTTTTGTTGTTCCCCTCGGGAATTTTAAAGCTTTATTGTCTATGTTGACTATGTTGTTTTTGTTTGCCGACTCTGTCCTGGGAGTGTTTCTTGTTTTTCGGCTTTTCGTGGAAAATAGATCTTGATGTGGACAACAGTCTTTTGATAAAATTGTCTCCTATTTAGCAGAGAAAATGACTTTTGATTGTTACTATTTGTTAATCAGTAATTCCTTTTTTTCACACTAACCCAGAGAAAGCACAGAAAGGAAAGTCAATGTACATTTGAGCAGGACAGATGAGGTCCAGTGTGTTGATTGCTATTGGTTTTAAGTAACAAGAGATTTTTGCACTTTATTTTATTGTATTTCGAGGCAATATTTTTTTTTAATAATTTCAGATGATTGAATGATAGAAAATGGTTATGAGTTGTTGTTATGAGATATGTTATGAGTTTTTTATATAAAGGACATTTGTATTTTGTGCCTGCTGAAATTAAAAATGACTGACAGAGTCATAAGAAAATATTGCTTTATTTATCCAATCATATTGTAATATATTTGTTGTGTTTTCAGTAGGTTAAATCTTGATTTCAGTAAAGATTGGACAGTCCGGCCCTCGGCTTGTAGCCAAATGTTTTATTTGGCCCTCCGTCCATTTGACTTTGACACCCCTGTCTTAGAGTCCAATACAGCAAATGAAAACATGATAGTTTGATAATAAATACCAATACACCAAAAACTTAATATTTAAATCTCACACTGACCCTGTCGCTAATGTGGTGCTAAAGAAGTGAGTACAGCATGATTACTGTGAAATATTTTTAACATGTTTATTAACCTTCCATCCATCCATCCATTATCTGCACCGCTTATCCTCAGTAGGGTCGTGGGGGTGCTGGAGCCCATCCCAGCTATCTCCGGGCAGCAGGCAGGGGACACCCTGAACTGGTTGCCAGTTAGTCGCAGGCTACACAGGGACAGACAATTCACTCGCTTGTTCACACTTATGGACAATTTGGATCAGCCAATTAACCTGAAATGCATGTTTTTAGAATGTGGGAGGAAACTCGAGTTATCAACCATTTTATCAAAATTACACATAAAAATATTCGTTCTCACTAGTATAAATAAGTGTAAGGGGGTGGACATGTTATGCTTTTCCCGTAAACCATAATAAAACATTGAAAGGGTTGATAAAAAGGTGGCACTTACTCCTCTTTGAATGTTTTTTTTCTCCAAAATAATTGCTACATCAGAGATTCATGTTACTGAAAACTCTTATCAGATTTTAAACATGAAAAATTCACTAATAACTGAAATTTACATTAGGCGAGGAATAATATCATTAAGGCAATACATAAATGATGAAAAAATATTATTTTTATTTGATTTTTCTCACTTAGATTTGTAATAGAAGTCAATCAAACATGACTGGGGACTTATGCATTTTACTGTTCTTGTACTATAAACAAAGTTATTTTTTTAAATGAATTTATCCCGCATACATATACGTATGCATACGCATACGTACCCTATGTTGAAGGGAAGTTAAACATACAAGAACATCTTTAAAAAATAAATGTAAAGCCATTTTTACACAAAATATGCCATTTTATGTCACTGGGACTCAAATGGCACTGAATAACTGGAATGAACCAGCAGCTTTTTATATAGATATATAGTTATATAGAGACTACATTTTGAGCATTTAAGTATTCACAAATGAAAGTGTCCTTTTGCTGTTTCGGACTGAATGGAATGAAGGATAACACTTAAGTGCAGCCAAGGAAAACAATTAGAGCAGTTCAGAAAGAACAGAGACACATCTGTAGTGTCACATTTTACCTGGTGCTCGTTGGTAGCCTCACATATTGCTTTTTGTATGGCCTGGGATACAATTTTGTGCAGCAGCAGCTTGGGATACAACTTTGTAGTCTGGAATTTACAGTATTATAATCTACCATCAATATATGGCATTAGTATTGTAACGACGGGAACACATCTCACGTTTTTGTGTATTCCAGCCAATCTGTCCAAGGACAAAAACAATTACGTGAAAGTTCTGTGTTCTCCTCAGCTTTGGATATTTGTGCTTCTGGAAGGTTTGTAGGTTCATTATTTAGTTGAAGTTTTCAAATTGTTTTTTTTTTTTGTTTTTTTTACAAACAACAATTTTTAAATATTTAATTTTTTTGGCAGGGAAGCAAAAGCACTGTACTCCTGCGTGGCTGAACACAGCCACGAGCTCAGCTTCCCACATGGGGCGCTGTTTTCAAACGGTGAGAATTTTTTTTTTTGCCTGCATATGTCATGATCATTAAATAATGAAACCCCCCTTCTCCTTGAGGTAGTTTATAATTACGATAAATACAGCACAAATAATTTAGGCACTGCTTGATACAAATTAAATTACTACTTAAACTTCAACTGTATAAAAGAATAAAAAGAAATATTTTTATTAAAACTTTTTGAAAAGAAAAGCCAATAGTCAAACGTTAAAAAAAGCAGCAATGTCACCAAAATACAATTGCTGTATAACAATGTCAACTAAAGAACTTAAATACCTTCCATACTGCCTGGAAAATACGGCATGTTGTAATTGATGATGTCCTTTAATAAGTAGCAAAGTAACGGATCATGTTGTAGCGACAGTTGAGTTACAGGATTTCATTCACAACTCGTTACAGAGATAAGTAATTGCATTCTACAGGGTTTGTACACATTCTTGAAATCCTTGAATTTTATTGTTGTTTTCAAGGTCAGGAAAATGATTTAATTTTTGGGGTGTAGTGCTTGAAAATGCTTGAAATTGTTGCCATTGCCATGTTTCTTAGTAGTCTGACTATAGACCAAATAAAGAAAATCTTGGAAAAAGTGGGTGAAAATGATTGCAATACGCCTGTTCTGGTGGCTTGTCATTATAGCGTTGTCATTTGAAGCTTTACTGCCCCCCACTGGTCGCACCCAAGAGGACAGCTCTATTTAGGAAACCTGCTTTTTTGGCTCCGCTCACTGAGAAAAGCCAGCTCTTTAGGCTTCCAAACTGCTCCTCAGATTTTTTGTTTTTTTAATGATATATTATCAATAATAAAACATTATGCACCAAATTATTTAGTAATTTCAGTTGTTTTGCAGGGGATCCCTGAAAAACACATGAAATTTAAATTAAAATATTCACAGATATTCAAAAAAACTTAAAATACAAAACAATTTTAGCTTTTTATACATTGAACAGATTTAATGTCAAATATGTATTCAACTCCATTATTACCCAACATCTATAAAGCCCTATCCATGTTTGCAAGCAAGTGTGACATAGCCAAGCTCATACCTGCCAAGTACTCCGGTTTTGCCGTAATGAGTACGGTTTTCTTTAACCCACTACGGTGATACGGTGCCATCACAGAAACTACGGTTTTCTCCTTGAAAAAAAAGTAAAAACATTCCACCACAAGATGGAGACAAAGTACCATTTCCATCAACGGCTATATCAGCATTGCCAGTCGTCTGGCTGCATATCCGGGAGAGTCTATCGACCAAAGTGCTTGGCAGCCTGATGACTAGGAAAATGATGATGACATCATTTGGATACAAGTGCCACAGTGTGACCCATTCGAAAGAACAGTTGAAAAACATATAACATGGAGAACATTTGGATATCATTAATTTTGCTAAAGTGAATCAACCCACGCAGGTTTATGGCTTTTCAGTCCCTTAGTATCTGCTTTTCAGCGAATGAAAATCTTTTGGCCTCGCATGTTAAATTGACTCTGGTGTGCCTTGCTTCAGTTTGAGAAGAGACTGATTCAATGGAGCAGTGACACTTAGAAATCTGCCAGTTAAATTGTTTGCATTACATATTGAGATTTATGGGGATCAGAATTTTCCGCGGATCCGCGGATTTCCGCTGGTTTTGAACCCCAAAGGTCATTCCCGTAAATCGTCTAAATTCGATGAGAAAATATTTTGGGGGGGTGAGGTATGATACGTGACTGTTTCATCACCCCAAGTTAGCAGTTAGAGATCGCGAGAAAAATCGGCAAAAAGAAGCGCAGCGCATTAGATCTATAACACACAACAAATAGATCGACTCCTACCATTGGTCGATAGGTTCGCTGATAACCAATCAGCGGAGCTTTTGTTCAGAGCATTGGCTTTCTCAAACATGGCGCTCCTTCCGGTCTTTTCAAACGGTGAAATGAGTGTTTGAAAAAGTAAATATAAAAATACTAAGAAGACGAGGCTTTTGTCTCCGAGATTGATAAAGGAATCAAGAATAAATTTAAGTGGTCATGGCTGGAGAAGACTGTCACAGACTGACATGTATTTTCTTTAAGCATGTTCAGTTTGTGCATTCTATTTTCAAATTAATGATGAATGGTTATTAATGTATATATTTTCATATATATTGTTGATTAGTAGCTAAATACAAGGTCCATCTTCATCATCAAAACACAACAACAATGGTGATGGTTGTAACATTGTAATCCCCCAATTGTTTTAAACATCTTAAAACTGAAAAAAATACATGGTTTCTGTTTTGTTGGATTTAATTCATTCTAGTGCAATTTTCACATAGCAAATAAGATAAATGCCGTTGGCTTCGGGTGGGTTTGCACCCCTGAGCCCCCCACCGGGCTCCGCCCTGGACCTGGCCGGGGCCTGCGGCCCCTGGACCCTGGCTATTTCAGCTGAAAATGAAAATCTCCATTCTGATCCCTGGATTTAGCCTTTAGTTCGTTTATTGCTTAAATATGTGCTGAAGTCAGTTAAGTGAAATGGGGAATTTCTAACCTGACCGAACCTGGACACTAGCGACTAGGCTTTTTCACTTTCAAAAGTTGGCAGGTATGCAAGCTGCGTGTGCATTGTTAAGGCAGAACAACAGGATTCGTGTCAGTTTATAGCAGCCATTAACACAAAAAAACACAAATTATGTGCTAGCAGCAAGATAGCGACTTTAGTCATTAAAGTCAACAAAATAACGTTCTTTTGATCGGCGCTGGATTTATTTCTTTGAACGTACTGGAAAAAATGGCCTTAAAAGTGCTTGAAAAGTGCTTGAATTTGGCCATGAAAAAGGCGTATAAACCCTTAGTCTTGTAATGCGTTCCTTTGTAACGTATTGCCCATACTCTGCCAGTCACCTCTTTGCCAAAGACGTCTATTATTTATTTACAAACTTCTTTTTTTCTACTCTTTAAAAAATCTTGTCAGTGCACCCTTCGGTGGAACCGGGCTGGCTCCAGGCGACCTACCAGGGCAGGACTGGACTTATACCCGAGAACTATATCACATACACTTGATGTCATACCGACGCCGCTTGACTTGAACACATCCAAAATGCACTTGCTTTTTATTTTTAAACACAAAGCTGAAATCACTGAACAGTGCATCTCAACTGATTTTACTGTGCACGTCTCAGAGCAGCTTTCTGTTTTCATATATTGTCAATTTTTGGGTGTTATTAGTCAATCAACTGTCACTGTCCTCAAAGTCTTTGTTATGAACTGTTGTGCTCTCTTCCTATTTTTGTTAATGTCCTAATAAAAGACATTCCAAAGCAATTGTTTTGGGATTATTTCTATTCCTTGAGATTGACAGATGTCTATTTATAGTAGACGTGTGAAACATGCGGGTGCGGCCTGTCATAAATTTCTGAGTATGTCAGATGTCTGTGGGACCTCGATGCAGGATACAAGGAAACTTAAAACAGGGGATGTGATCAAACCCAAACAGGGGGCTCTTATTCAAGAAACAAATCAAGACTTTACTAGTGATAAGGAAAGTAACTATTTAGTTACGCATTACCATATAGACCCGTTTCCATCCTACGTAATCATCGGTTCACCACAGGATGTGTGCGCATTATTGAACAAAAACCGTGGGCGTACGAATACGAGTTTGAATGGATTGAGAAAAGATGTTTATGCTGAGTCTCAAATCACAAAATAAACATGCCCAGCTGGTCTAAGTAATTCAAGCATAGTGCAAAAACTAGAAAGATTTTGAATCATTTTTAGTATTTGAAAAGAAGTGTGGTACATAATATACAATATCATTGTAGCCTTTGCAATCTTTACACCAACTGGACTGTGCAGTTGTTTATACAAGGTTAGACAAACTGCAAAGTCATGAAATCCAAGTTTTTAACTAATAAAATCTAATCATGAGGTTGTGTCACTGAGCCTCCTTATCAGTTCATCTAGCGCCTCTCTGTTCTGGGACTTCTCTTCCAAAAGTTCGTAGCGTAGGCTAGAAATGTCTTGCTTGATTTCTTTTAACTCACCTAAAAAGAAATGATCATTTTGGTCAAATATTGACTTAGTTTTGTAAATTGTCAGCTCACCTTCTGTGATTTCGTCGCTTTCTCGGTCGGCCCGTGCTTTAATGATGTAACGTTTGATCAGACGCTTCATGATCTTCTGTAAGGAAGGTCAAAAGTCGGCTATGTCAAAGTTATCAAAATAAACAAATGTTTTTTGGTGCCCATACCTGGTATCTGGAGGGTTGTGTGGAACCAGTGAAGACAGATTTTTTCCTTTCCCCCATCTAAAAAAGACAAAAATGTTGTAACATCTACAGGAAGTAGAACTCTTGAACCCAAAGCCGCACCTTGTCAAGTCGCGTTTCGTTTTTTTCCTCATTTTGCCTTTTTAAATAGTGTAGCACCAGACACTTGACGCCTTTGGACATCCCCAGCATTGACTTAGGACTCGGAACCAGGTTGAAGGGAACTGGCAGCGTCCGTCCTTCCTCAAAGTACGAGAACCACAGTTTGGCTCGGGCAAACTTCCACTCCACATCTGCGTCATCCTAGTGGTGAGAGAAATTTGTGGCCTAATTCCAAACTTTCATTCTGAAACTTACCCTTCAACTCGTGCAGTTATACAAATACAGTGTTACCTCTACTTATGTATGTCTCTACTTACGAAGGTTCAGGTTACGAAGTACCTGAATGGGAAAATATTGCCTCTAGTTACAAATTTGTTTCAGGATACGAAGTCAAAAACACAATGCAATCGCTTCGCTATTAGCCGTTCCCAATTTCCCCAAGCGTCAACAAACTGCCTATCACTTCAAATCTGCCTGGCAACCGGTTCGCATGCGTGTATCGCAAAATGCTCTCCGTGTCGCCGTCACAGCCTATAGTTAAGAGACGAGGAGGGGAATTTGTGGAAAATAACCACCCGGAAAAAGTTTTCCTAAGTGGTGTTATCTTTTATTATGTCTGTCTTTTGCACTTCTGACAGATTTGGCAAAAGATGGCAAAGGCAGATGTCACTGGATCAGTTTTTCAGGAAAGGCAAGGCAAAAGGGTAAATTCATATTTTTATTATTTCCTTTTTTTGTTTTGTTTTTTACATTAGGTGCCTCTTGTTTATTGTGAGGTCATTTAATTCTAACACGTATTTGTTTCATGTTCAGACGCTCTTTTATGACTTTTAAAAAAATATATCATCTGTGCTTCTACGGGGCTTGGAACGCACTCTCGCATTTATATTCAAAATGTGTCTCTACTTACTAAGTTTTCAGTTTACGAAGCTACTCTCAAAACAAATTTAATCCGTAAGTAGAGGTTCCACTGTAACCTTTTCCCTAAGCATTGTTCATATGGTTATGGTCTGGATATTTTTCAGCCTTGCTCCTTCATTCTTATCCATAGCATGGTTGAGACAACCTAGTACACGCCCACCCCCCCTTACTCTGTTTCTTCCCACAGACGGACTTCTTTGGTTTGGTTTTACAATTTTGTGTGTGAATTGTCTTCATTGTCACGACAACTTTGAGAAACTGATAATTTAGGTCAATGGTTCCCAAACTGGCGCCCTCTTAGCTCCCCGGTGAATTCCGAGCGCCATACAACAACACCCCCGCCCCCCAGATCTTTCCACCGCCCCCGGGTGGGCGGTGCCGCCCACTTTGGGAACCACTGATTTAAGTGATTTGTTCTCACTTTTCTATGTTTTAAACTTGACTATTTCTCCCAAGCATACTGTAAAATAAGTATTAGTAAATGTGTAGCCCCTACCCCCAAACATATTTGACGTCTGCAACTTCAAACCTCAATTTCCTGGAAGGAGCTGTTGATCATTGCGATAAGCATGTTGAGCAGCACGATAACCATGGTGACATTGTAAATGCCGTACAGAACGTAGCCGATATTCTCGATGAACTTGTGTCCATTGTTGATGACAACAGAACGGACCTCAGACAGCCCGAATATGGCCCAGAATAGCGTCTTGAAGCTCTCCTCCAGACTGTTATGTAGGCAACCCACAACAGCTGTCAAGATTTTCAGGCAGTGGCTTTGATAGTTGTCATATCTTAAAAAAAAGAAAAGGTCTCACGTGGTGAAAGCGTCATTCTGCTTGATACCCAAGTAGTAGGAATAGAGGTTGAACATGCCAATCATAAACGCCAAAAAAACGAGCAGGAAGATGACCATGAACTTTAAAATATCTTTAACCGTCCTGCCCAGAGATATCTGCAGAGGCCCGAAGCTCTCGTTAGCCGGTAGGATGTATGCAATCCTGGAAAAACTCAGAACCACCGCTACAGCGTACAGACCCTCTGAGACTAGCTGTGGATCCGACGGCAACCAGTGGATACGTGCTGCAAAAAACACGGTGGAACACTGCGTTGGAATACCCAAACTCTGCATACCTCACTGAGGAGAAAAGTTGTATGAAAGCAGTCACCCAGCGTGAAGTAGAGTATCTCTGGAGGCAGCGTGACATTTGTCAGGTTGGTGTACTGAGTGTCTACATAGGTTTGAGCAAAGCGGGCATTTCTCAGGGCCGAGAAACGGCAACTAAAGGACGCCAAGAAGATCGCCAGCATCCCAAAGTCCAGGAAGTTCCAAGGTTCCACCAGGTATTCCCCAGGACCCAGACTCCAGATCTCTTTCACCTCTGTCCAGATCATACCTTCAGCAGGAGGAGAGAAAGGCAAAGTCCAGTTTCATTTAGCCATCAACGTTTTAAATTTTTTTTCCTGACTATTCTCACTGGTCAGCTAGGGGCTATCTCAGCTGTTCTTTGGGTGGTGCATTTTAGGCCAATTACAAAGCACATTTGAATAACAATTCACACTTTAATACAGCTTGGTGTCTTCAATAACTAATACGTGCATCACAGCTAAAGATAACCCATGCAAATTAGAAGAGAACCTGTTTTAGAAACCCTTATTTTATTTCCCAGGCTTCCAGTTCTGCATGGTCCTACCAATGACCCACGAGATGATGAGGATCTCCATCCAGGTGAAGGGTGTTGTGGTCATGCGGTAGAGCAGCTTAGGATTAGCGCTCGCCTCAGGTAAATTGTGGTGAGTCATGTTGGGCAACAAGGCAGTCCCTGCAAAACGGTCTGCAGCGTTCAGGATCAGCAGGCCCAAGAAGGTCGTGAAAGACGAGGCGTGGGCCACGAACTTCATAAAAGGGCTTCTCATCACGCTGCCCACCTGGTCCGAGTAAGCAATCGCAATGAGTTGAGGGCAAATAAATTTTGAGATGATTAATCAACCCCTACTCTACTGCATGGCGCGATCCAATAGGCCAAAGCTAGCCCGGGAAGTCCCATAGCCACAGCAAGGACCACCAGTAGTTTGATAGCTGTGGTCTGTTGCCTGAGCCCAGGTAAGTTCTCGTACCAAATACTCAGTAGCTGCTGCTGACAATTGGGATGTGCCACAAACTAAAAAAGAAGGACTATTATAAGACCAGTAGCAAAGTTAGCACAGTGGGACCAAGTCAATTGCCTATTGTTTTGTTCAAACCTTTTTCAGTTCATATTTTATGGCTAACTTCAGGCGCTGGAGGGAAGGGCGACCAGGCGGGTCGTAGCTGTCTTCGTCGTCTGTTTCTCCGTTCAGTATGGCCTCCACCTCCCCTGTACTGCGGCACAGGTCGAGGAGGCCCACAACAAAGTCCTTACACTGGCTGGACAAGCGGCAATAGTCGTTCTAAGACAAGACAACATGTGTGTTTTATCAATAGATGACCAAGTTAAACACCCCTAGGAACTCCGTATACACACATGTCAAGAAAAATATCTTAAGATTATATGAAGGCTCTCTTTGTTTATGTCTCCCATCGTCCTCATAAAAAGTGTGTTTACTGGCATCTTTAGCTGCCAGTCTGTTCCGTAGCAGAGCTCGACATTTTTAGATGTTTATATCCACAAGGATAAGATCATTTGAGTTGCATGTGTACTAGAGTGAACCCTCTAAAAGCAAGTACTATATTCCAGATCCACCCGTGTGGCTAAAGAGTTAAGAAACTGAAAGCCCCTCGGAAGCTAGGTTCACTTCGTTCACGTTATCATGTTGAAACATACCTTAAACTCCTTCTCAATGTTGGCCAGCATGGCCAGTTCATTGCTGAGCTCCAGAGCGGCCAAGACTGGATCCTCACTGGACAGGGAAAGGTAAGCAGGACTTGCAAGCCCGCGGTAGGCGTTGATGCGAGAGCGTGAGTGGCTGAAAGAATCAAACTTCTGCTGATAGTTGCACGAGTTGCAACCGCAGAAGTAATCGTGTGGCGGGTCGATACGAGCGCCTTTACCCAGAAGTGTGTGCACAATCTCATATTCTTGGCAGTGCGCCGCCAGAATCACAGGGGTCACATCATGAGAGAACCTTAAGTAAAATTATGGGCTGGTGAGATTCTGGGGATACAGATCATTTGTAAGGGCAAAGGAATTAAAACCCTAAAAAAAACACCATTAATCAGTACTAATTCTAAGAGTAGAATCAAATCAAACTAACTGGTCCAACTCTGGATTTCAGCTGTCACATGTCTTACCTTGTCCCGTCCTCGTCATAAGCATAGAAATCATCCATTAGGTCCACTTGAGCGGGGCTTGCTGTCAGGCGGTACACGTCTTTGAATGAGGGGTGCGCCAGTAGAGCCTCAGTGATGCGGATATAACCCTTACCTGCAAAGTACACCGTGTGTTATGGTCTCTGATTGGAAATGTAACATAGACTCACGTAACATTGCAGTTTATGGCCCTCGAAAATATGATATAAGCTTCGGAGAACAAATACAGACTCATTAAACAGTAAATAGTCATAGTCATAATCAATAATAGAAATAGTCAACAATAAATTTTGTTGTTGCTAGACGCATTTTTCGTACAGAGTAAAGCATTTTCTGTCCAGAGTCAAGAACACACTCACCAAACATTAATTCCACTTTGCTCTTCCCAACCTGACACCGAACATTAAGAACACAGCACGACAAGTTGATGTGCCATGCAACACTTCATCAGTAGAGAGGCCCGAAAGCACACACTGGTTTACCCCCTGCAGTGTATGCTGTAAAGCAGCTTACATGATTTTATCTCTGCTGAAAGTCGCTCTTGTACAATAGTATCTCTGTCCCGAGTGGTAACATACAGAAATTATGTCCTTAACATGAAGTACGCGTACTTCTCAAGTTTGGGAAGATTTTAGCCTGGATATGGCTAATAAAAAGACTACTTGCAATGTTCGCAAAGCAGACCTTGCTATCATGGCAGTATCTCAGTGATGCATGGGCATTTAAAGAGAAAGCTGTCGGACAGTGGAACCTGCCTGGGTATGATTAGAGTAAGATTTAAGCCAATGCGGTTTTGATGACATCCATATAATTTAGCTTTCGAAGAGAGCTTGAGAATTTTGCCAGACTGTGCCTGGTGAATGGATTTAAAATTAAATGCATCCAGTCCAAATGATATGTCAGTTTTTAAAACATTAAAAACAACAAACGTCAGTTGTTGAGATCAAACTGTTGACAATTGTGTAGTTCTTTTGTTACGTTTGTCAACCGGTGACTACTCGACTTTTTGTTAGTTGCAGCCTTACAAGGAACCAGTAGGTTCTTCCTTTTAATTCAGTGCTTCTCAATTTCTTTCTACCACGCCTCCCATCAGAAGAAGAAATCTTCTCACGCCCTCTCAAAATCAATCTTTTTGGTTTTAAGTGATCACCTATTATTGGTGGGGACAAAACAAAGAATATTTGATATCGATGGTAACATGTCACCTCCCTCCATGCCAATTCTACAGCTTTCAGCACATTTTCGCTAAGGAAAGACTCAAGCGTCTTATCAGTATGATTGGGTTGTAATTTCTATAAAGTGATATTTTTGGGTTTGTGCTGTCCGCTGCCAACCGTTTTAAGATAGCAGGCACACCCCTCTTTGGTCACCTCCCTTCAAGGTCGCAGTGTAGAGCTACAGGAGGAGACTGTGGTTTGACTCTTTAGCCTGTCTCTCTTCACCTATCTCTGCATCCGTGTTGCATTTTTTTTTCTATGGGGTCACTTGAAGGTCTGCTACATTTCGTGTCCACACTTCATACTCGATGCTTATACTCTGTGCTTAATGCACTGCATGAAAGCCAAATGGAATCAAAACCCTCTGCAACTGAGACCGTCACTGCTCCTAGCGTAATGGACGTGCAATTGCACTTTAGTCTGGATTAGTAAAAAAAAGGGTTCCCTGAAGTCAATGGCGCCGCGTTCCCCTTGACGGAGTCTCGCACCTCCCAAGGGGGGCCTGCTTTAATTGAAGGAATTTAGGAGGAGTGTTATCGAGTACTGTACATAGATTCAAGACTAACTTACTGATGGCCAAAAGGAGGGCGTCCCCCACCCGACCCAGGTCTGGCCTTCTCAGCAGCAGCTCCGTTACCTCAAGGTGTTCGTTGGCCACGGCCAGCTGCAGGGCGTTCTGACCCATGTAGTTGACCGTGTTGACATTCAGATGCGGCACATGCAGGAGCATGCGGCGCACCTCCGGGATGTTCCCGTATTCGGCTGCCTCCAGGAAACGCTGCTCAACCTCAGACGGGCCCACAGACGGTGCCGTGAACATGTGGGCCGGGCCCCTCAGAGCCTGCCGGCGCTTGACAGCGCTGAGATGGGCCAAGAGTTGGCTCTGGCTGCCTCAGCCAAAAACCAAATCGTTTTTATTAGTCATGTTTCACTTCTCACACAAGAGATCTTGAAATTTTAAGGAATAATGATGAAGGATCGACCAATATGGGTTTTTCAGAGCCAATACGATACCCATTATTAGTGTAAAGAGGACGCCAATAACGGGTATGTGGAGCTGATATTCATTTGATGTCAAAGCTTAAAACATTTGGTAACACATTTTTAATAATGCAAAAATTAACAAATAATATTTGTTATAAATTCATTAGAAACTTTAATAGCTCTCCAAAAAAATGCATTTGAGTTTCAACAGAACTGATATGACTAATCTTTCACAAAAACTAACAGAGCAGGAAATACAACTAAGCTTAACAGCATCTTGTATAAAAGGTGCATAAAAACTTAAAAAGATCCCTGATTTTTTTTCACAATAAATGAATAAAAATGTCAATACAACCAACATGACTTAAATAAGACAAAAAGTGCAGGGATTTCTCAGGCCTGTCAAAGTCTTTCTATTAAAGTTGAATAAAATGTCACTTCTGCAGGATTTATTCAATATAAGCATATAAAACGAATTTTAATAAAATTTGCAAAGAAATGTGAGTGTAAAATTAGTATTTCAAAAAGCAATGGAAATTTCAACCGAGCTGGCAAATTGAGTAGTGTGGGCACTCCTGTTTTAGAGCCAGATTGACGAACTAATGTTATGGTAACAGCTAATCACTCAACCTTCCACTTTATTGTACTTTTTATACTTTCTCTCAATCACAAACACACACTTAATAAATGAACTAATGTTATGATAAGAGCTAATGTATCAGTTTCGACCTGAACGTGCTTTCTTAAACAACTTAACTACACTTTTAACGCTATCTCATAATCACACACACGCTTTATTACCACATACCTTTTAAAATTGCAATATTATCAACGGTCACGATTCACAGGCATGTCGGGACTCAGGAGTTAGCAGAGCTGCTGTTAGTTACTCTACTTTAACGTGTTTCTCCTGCTACAGTGACTCCCCCTCCGGTCGCTTATCCAATCAGAAGGTGCGAGGTGGTTAGCATCCAAGGAGAGAGAGCAGCAGAATAGAGGCAGAGCGAGGTTCGGCTGCATCCAAGCCTTAATAACCGAGTTTTAAATGTATTTAATCAGCCCGGTGAATAAATAAAATTGCCGATAACGATATCCATCATATTCCTCAATGTCGGTGCTGATAATTGGCCTGCCCAATAATTGGTCGACTTCTAATACTGATTGTTTGACTGGTAAGAAGTTTTCTCACCCAAACCATCGGTTATCCTCAAAAAAGTCATCAGATTCGAGCAGGTTGTCGCGGCTTTTGGCCCGCAGGTGGTGGTTGCAGGGTGCAGTTGCTGCGGCCGCCCGCCTGTGATTCATCCCGGGAGGAGAGACTGAGTGTATCACAGCAGTTCTTCCAGTGTAGCATGATTTTGGTTCCACCCTCCTTTCTTCATCTTTCATCCCTCCCTCTCCCTTGTTGGACTCCTTGAGAAAGAATGCATCAGGGGTGTCAAACTCATTTTAGCTTGGGGGCCACATGGTAGGAAAAACGTTCTCATGTTGGCATAACATGGAATAAAAAGTGTGCCTTAGCTGGAGGGTTGCGGGTCTTTTCCGAGGCTCACAATCAAATTACAATTCCGGGATGCAAAACAATTATTGAGGTTTTTCTCCTCCCAGTTATTTTTCTTTTACTAACTCTTGTAGTGTTCATTTGTAAGAAAGCAAAACCAATTTAATTCATTTCCACTGCGGTTTGTTTGACTCAGGGAAACTCATGCAGACTCTAAAGTGACAAAAATAGCATACAAACACCAATTTCTATGACTGATGATTTGAACGTGTTTTGTTATGTTTTTGGGGAGGGACCAAGTGAAGGGAAGCAGGAACTGAGGCAGGGGTTCTCAAAATAAAAATAGTATTTAAAAACAAAACCAGGAACAAAGAAAAAACAAACGAGGGGTCACAAAACATCCAAACAAAACCAAACTTGACAATATCCAAACCAGAAACAAAGGCTAAACTGAAAATGGAAATGTAAGGAACACAGTTACAAACAAAGAAGGGGCCACAAAACAAAAATTGTCGAAACAAGACCAAAGACCAAACCTGATAACATAAAACTAAAAACAAAGACCAAACTAGAAATGCATGGCACAAAGCTGCAAACAAACAAGGGGTCATAACATGTCCAAACAAAACAAAACCTGACAATTTGCAAATCAGAAACAAAAGCCAAACCAAAAATTAAGATGAAAGGAACAAAGTTACAAACAAAAATTATATTATTCCAAACCGGGAATGGAAATGCAGGGGACAAAGTAAAACACAAACAAGTGGGAACTAAACTACTAATAAAATGTCCAAACAAGAAACCAGAATGGCATGGCAGGTTTTTCTCTTTTTCTAACTCTCTTTTTCTCTCATGCATCTCAGCATTATATGGCAGGCCGGATCCAACGCCTAGGCCATATCTTTGACAGCTCTGCTGTAGTGCTAATGTGCATTGTATTTTAAGGTAATGTTTTTCTTCTCAGTGCGAGAGCATGGGCATTGCTGCCTCTATCGATTTCATGGATGCACCAGACGGAAAGGAAATAGCACTTGGACCGATTACGGACTACCTGACAGGCAGACCCCAGTATGTGAAACAGGGGGGCTGTACATCGGACACTGTGGTTAGCAGCACAGGATCTCCGCATGGGACCGTGCTCTCTCCGTTCCTATTCACTCTGTATACATCGGACTTTCAGTACAACTCTGAATCCTGCCACGGGCAAAAGTTTGCTGATGACACTGCGATCGTGGGATGTATCAGAAGTGGGCAGGAGGAGGAGTACAGGAAATTGATTCAGGACTTTGTCCAATGGAGTGACGCAAACCACCTGCACCTGAACACCACCAAGACCAGGGAGATGGTGGTGGACTTCAGGAGAACTAAAACTCACCCAGTTCCTGTAACCATCAAAGGAGAAGGTGTAGAATTTGTCCAGACCTACAAATACCTGGGTGTGCAGCTGGACAACAAACTGGACTGGACTGCCAACACAGAAGCTCTATGTAGGAAAGGTCAAAGCCGACTTTACTTCCTCAGAAGGCTGGCCTCCTTCAACATGAAATGAAATGAAATGATCTGCATTTATATAGCGCTTTTCAAGTCAATGACTTCCCAAAGCGCTTTACAATGTGCTCCACATTTCCCAATAGCGGGTATTAGGGGTTCAGTGTCTTACCCAAGGACAGAAGAGCAGCTTCAGCGACACACTGCTGTCAGTCTTGTACCACGGACAGAATGAAGAGATCTTTTCTTCCTCATGCCATTAGGCTCTTTAACTCCACCCAGCGGAGTAAAGGCCCACATTAAACCACACCCCCTACATTGCATATTACAGTACTTTTATTGCAGTGTGTATTTTAACACTATTTAAATACTCTATACAACACGCTACAGTGGGTATTAGCACGTCACATTGGGTATTTGTATATTGTATTCCTTTTGCTTTATTATTGTATTGTTCTCAGCGAAGGGATGCTGCTGGAAATGTGAATTTCCCTGCGGGGATGAATAAAGTATCTATCTATCTATCTATCTATCTATCTAGCAGTGCAAGTGCAGAAGATAAGTCTGTAAGCAACAGTAATAGTTTGTTTCTTTTTTATATTTTATATTGGTTTGGAAATATTTTTGCAAATACATTTTTTTAATGATTTTATGATTTCACATTAGGAAACCAATACAGGTTCTTTGACACCTGGGCATGAGGTGATGTAACAAGAAACAAATGGGCTGTGGAGTACCCAGTTAAATTAAATTGAACTGAACTGTCTTTTTGTCATCTCTATCAACATTTTGAAACTTTGTATGTGACAAGATTAGACGTGGCACTCCAGAGATAACATGTCATTAAACTTTGAAGAGAAAAATAACATAAATAAGGTACAAGACTGTGGCGGTAAATTGGCAAAAATATTTTAAAAGATAGTGCTTAGAAACTGGCCCGAGTTATAACGATAGAGCAATGAAATAACAGTTCATCGTAACAGGAGTGCAAAAGTGATGCAACCATTTAGCAGCAACAACAAAAAATTGCGAAATAAGTCAAAAAATATATATTTTCAGAGCTTAGAATAGAAACTAATTGTCTTTTATGTATATATATATAATATATATATAATATATACATAGCGGAGTCAGCCATGCAAGGTGCCTACCTGCTTATCGGGGTCATTAGGGGTTTAGTGTCTTGCCCAAGGACACTTGGACATTTAACTCAGAAAAGCCAGGACTTGAATCTGCGACGTCTTTGCCCCCAGGACCACCGCTCTACCTGAGCTATCACAAGTTAGTGACAAGTTGTACTTGAATCTTCAGGTGTTTGCTCACACGTTACAATGTATATGTTGGACTTTTACTGTGTTTACAATGACAGGAAGCGTCTGTTCTGCTCACACTTCTAACAAAAACTCACAATGTGGAATTTTCCAGCCCGGTGATTGGAACCCTTTCCTTCTATTCTCTCTTCTCCAGCACATCACCCCTTAAAAAAGGTCAACACCATAAAAAGTCCAAAGACTTTAATTGTCACAAATCAGGCCCTTAAAAGGCAAAGTGGGGGCCATAATCTTCTCATTGGAGGCCCAGCGGCCTTATCAGATGTCCTAATGTTGATGTCCTAATGTTGATGTCCTAATGTTGATGTCATGAAGTGTTATGTCACCAATGTGGCTGAAGAAAAACCTAAGAAACCCATTATCACCCGAGAAATTTAAAGTGTGCTTGCATATGGGAGAGTTTGTTTGTGTGTGGGTGACTCTTTGTTAGTAGCAACATTTTAGTGTCATGATTTATATAAAAAAATGATTTTTATACAACACTAATATGTTAAACACTAAGAAATACAAAGTGGTCAAGCTCAGGGATGGATACAATTATAGTCGGTTTTCCTAAACAGTGTCTCTGAATGTTTTCCACCCTGCCATTTCCTAGCAAACATTTTACCAACACAGCTTATTTTCTAAAAATCTTTTGTTCATGAACACACACATGTATACTATATGAAGTAGATCCTAATATTCCATTGATAATATAGAGTATTATTATTATCACTCCTTGACCTTACTTCCCTCAGTGGAAATGTTTAAATCTAAGCTTAAAACACACTTCTATTATATATCATATGAATAACTTATATTTTATTTTGACAATATCAGGGGATGGTGTCATAATAGTCCTTAATAATAGTTTGCAATAGTCTTTGATCTGTGCAGCCCTTTGAGACTCTTTGTGATTAAGGGCTATACAAATAAACATGACTTGACTTGAATTGTTAGGTCCCCACTTTAACAAATTAGGTTCAAGATTTTTCAGCTAACCGTGCTTTAGCTTTTTAGTTGATCAGCTTTTAGCCAGCTAACATTATCAGAATCACGAAACTTTAATAACGTAATCTAATATGTTGTAATATTTTCCATAATTTGCCACAACAGAATAGAAGTGTCTCATACAAGTATAACACATCCATCCGTTCATTATCTCCACCGCTTATCCTCAGCAGGGTTGCGGGGGTGCTGGAGCCCATCCCAGCCATCTTTGGGCAGTGGGCAGGGAACACCCTGAACTGGTTGCAAGCCAATCGCAGGGCACACGGAGACATACAACTCACTTGCTTATTCACACCTAGCGACAATTTTGACCAGCCAATTAACCTGACATGCATGTCTTTTAGAATAAGGGAGGAAACAGGAGTGCCCGGAGGAAACCCACACAAGCACGGGTAGAACATGCAAAATCCGCACATGAAGGTTGGTAGCTGGATTTGCTCCTAGGATCTCAGAATTGAGCCGCGGACGCACAAACCACTCAGACGCTGTGCCGCCCAGTATAACACATTCAAAATCAAATGAAAAGGAGTGTAAAAGTCTGTTTCTACAATTGAACTTTAACCAAAATCAAATGGAGTCACTTCTTGTAAATGTTTTTTATGAAAATGTAGTCTTTTAGGGGGCAATTGAGCACATTCTAACAGGGTAGAAATTAACTACAAGGAAATGTAAAATTTGAACAAAGTAGCAATTGAAAATATATATTTATTTAATCTGATTGAAATAAGGTTTAGTGTCGTTTATCAAATTACTCGAGAAAAAAATTATTTCATAATTTTATGGCCTACTGGAAGTTGATTGGATTGCACTGCGATGGTGTAATAATAGTCTGTGGTTTGCAATAACCTATGCAGCCCTTTGAGACTCTTTGTGATTGAGGGCTATACTAATGAAAATGATTTGACTTGACTTGACACTGCAGACACGCACAAAATGAGCATGTATGTCACCCAAAAGTTATCTAAAATACAAATATTTGAAATATATTTTACTTGGTGTTAAATTAATGCAAACACTCAAATTCAAGTATTTTTCATATCAATTTTGCAGATTTTAGAGAAAAAGCAGGGTAACAGAAAGATGCAGACAAGAAATTAAGCTGCAAACAGTGAAACACTCGTGTGTGTGTGTAGAAGGAGGGAATGGGTTTTCCCACAGTGGACAGGGATGTGTACAGGGAGGGAGGACACAGGATGTAAAGTCTGCTGGGAATTTGGACTCTGAGGAATCTCATCTGCTGTTCATCAGCTGTCAGTCAAACCACAAACGCACTCAAATGCACTGCAGGGCAGTTTAAAATAGCTACACAATCTCTCAACATTAAGAGAACAAGAGTAAGTTTATTTTGCATTTTAAGACGTGTATGACGTACAAGAAAATCTGTACGGAAAAACGCAAATTTATCAATTATGGGTACCATCCGGTATACACCGAGTATCACGAAACGGCAAATCAATCAAGTCAAACGAGTTCGCCGCGGTAGCCTCTGTCTCTGTATCGTTTTTTTTCGTTGCAAACGAAGCAAGCGGTTTGATGCTTCTGTGCGCATGCGTCTGCCGCCTCGGATTTCATGTGGCAGTTATGTAGTGAAAGGAAGTCCGCCTCTTTTTAGAGAACCGGCTTTTTTGGCTCAACTAATTGAAGAGAGCCGGCTCTCAAACGGCTCACCTGCTTTGATGCATTATATTACGAATTATTATGTTGTAAAAGAAGTTAAGAAAAAAGGAAGTATAAAAGGAGAAAATGCAAAAAGACAGGTTTGTGGTTATCCCTGTAATCATTAAATTACCAACAATATTTTAATGCAGAAAATGAATTAATAATTTGAAGAAGAAAATGTATTATTCTAATTAATTATATTTGCATGTATTTTTTCCTTCTACAGTGAATGTCCAAGCTACTTAATTTTTGAACTTTTTTTATAATAAAATTCATGTCAAACAACTTAGTATTTCACAACAAAATGTTAATTAACAATATATATGATATAACAAAACACATGTACAATATAACATGTTAAACTACATAAATAAACAGATTGGAAACAAAATATGGTGTAAGATCATTTTGTATTTTGTAAGGGAAAATATGACAGTTTGTAAGGGCATGGAGCCGTGGAGGTTGACAGGTATGAATATGTGTAAACGAAAAATAATTGTGCATCTTTACAATCAGGGTCAACCCAAGTCTTTATGGGGCCCTAGGCCATATTAGGTACCTATTACTTGACCACATGCTTACCGAGCTTATTTCATTCCTTGTTCTACTCTGTCATTATGAATGCACTGCAAATACAAGATGTGTGATGTTTCTGTAGTAGTTAGATTGTAACCCACAGTAAATAAATCCACTGAAGCAGACAACCGATTTGCATATATGTAGAAAGGTTCTATCAAATTAATACCTGACAAAGTGGGTACTCTTCACACAATGTTTTTCCGAGTCAGAAAATCTACTTATTTGAGTTTGACACTCCTGATGTAATGTAAAACTTTTCAGTGTGGATCCCAAAATGGATCCCAGTTAGTCAGTCCCTGAAGAACAAACCTAACATAAGACACTGATATGTGAGCCGTAAATAAGTTTCTGCAAGGTAAACAGTCCCATCTACTGGTGAAGGTTCTCCCTTCATATGCCAAATAAGAACTTCTGATTGGTCACAAATCTTTCCTATTCTGACCAATACGAACAATTGAATTGCTGCAAATTGTATTTGTTTTAAACAGGTCCTGAATGGGAATTTGAGGGCACAAAGAAGTGATCCATTTTTTTTTTATATCTGTCTCAGGATTGGTGAATCATGTGGTACTAGGCCGAATGTGCACGTGAAGTTACTTAAAATAGCATTTATCAACGTTTATGGAGTCTGGGCACACTGTCCGTCAAAAATATTCAAAAAATGAATTGTGTAAAGCTTAAATAATCATGTTGGTTAAATTGACAGGCCAGTATATGGTTTTTGTGATCATTGTGGTTCAGGAGGTAGCACAGATTATTCATTATGGTTAATAATGTTTGCTGTCATTTGGGATTATAATATATATTTTGACCTAATTTCAAGTTTGACCATATTTATCTTGTTGTTCTCTAGAAAAAAATAAAAATAATACTTAAAATGAGCAAACAATCTCTGCCAGTCCAACAAATATTTTACCCGATCCTATTTTTTAAGTTTTATTTTAAAGTAAAATCAGAAAATAATTAAAATCAGTAAAGGTATGTGCAAGATTTTTAATTTATTCAATTTATTTTAGTAGTGCAATCTTAAACAGTTTCGTCAAACCAAATAAGTTATTTAATACATTTTCCTGCACTACCTTATGAGCAGATAATTATTATATAAAAAGAAGAAAAGTAGTAGTCTGCTGCGATATGGGTGATGTGGTAGATCAGGGGTCGGGAACCTTTTTGACTCAAAGAGCCATAAAAGCAAAATATGTTAATTTTATTTTGGAAAAGAGCCACACCATATAATGTGAGACAAATTTACTAAATTGCTAAACCCGCGCCCCAGACAAAAGCTTAGTCTTCAGCACATTTATTTTTGATGATTTGATAAAAATTATGAAAAGAAAATAATGCCAGAGCCCGTGTCCCAAAATCAACAAACATACCACTTTAAATTAAATTTGTCTCTGAGCCATAGGTACTCGTAGAAAGAGCCATATCTGGCTCGCGAGCCATAGGTTCCCGACCCCTGTTCTAGTGTCTTGTTTGGACATGTTGTTAGTTGTTTAGTGCCCATTTGTTTGTTTGGGACTCTGGTCCTGATAATAAATACTAGTCTTTTTGAGAACCTCTGCCTGCATTTCCTAACTCCTACACATGTGTCCATCATCCACAACCAAAACTTAACGCAAAGTGGGTTTTGAAAAAACGGTCAAAGAGAAAAAAAAAACATGCTTTGAAAATGTGTTTAACAACCAATTAAGCAATAGTTAAAACCATGTCTGACTGCCTGCTGCGACCAGTCCCTGTGCTAATGCTAAGCTAACAGCTGAGGTTCATCCACCACACTTTGCATACAACAGGGCACATGTGGTTGTGACCCCCAACCCTTGAGTCCATGCCCCTATAAACTGTGTGGCCCCCTTACAATGCACATTCCGCAGTATTCGCCATCTTCCATTCTGTTGTTTTCTTTTCCGAGGGGAAGACGTTTTTCTATCTGGACCCCACAAAGTCTTGTTTCCCGTTTTACCAGTTCAGCAAAGAGAGAAGGTGTCCTGAGCTGGCAGGAGGTAAGGGGGGATGGTGTTGTGTTAAAAATCAAGCTGCCCCATTTGCTTTTCACATCTGGTTTCCATGAGCCGGAATCACGTCGGGCTGCTGGCGAGTGAGGTAAAATTGGTCTGCGCGGCCTTGCGAGTGCTTCCTTAATTATTTTCCGGCACGCCCCTCTCAGAGGAGAACCCCACCCCCACCCCTCAATATTCTATTTTTTAAGTGATCACATAATATTGGGGTGGGGCAGCTGCTCGATATTGATGGTACCACGTCACCTCCACCCATGCCAAATCTACACATTTTGGCACCTTTTTGCTGAAGAAAAACTTAAGCGTCTTATGAGCACGATTGGGTTGGATTGTTTAAGTTACAGCTTATTATATTTGTCTCCTTGTTGTCCGGTGCTAATATTTTCAACATAGTAGGCACACTGGTCCTAGCTTGTCTCTCTCCAAGATCGATATTTGTCTCTTTACCCAGTCTCTCTTGGCCTGTCCCCGCATCAGTGTTTAGTTATTTTATTCATGGGGTCACTTGAGGTCCTGCTACACTTTGTGTCTAGACTACATACTCAATTCTTATACTGTGCTTAATGCACTACTTGGAGGTAAAATGTAAAAAAGAAACACTCTGATACTAAGAATGCTACTGCCCCTCGTGTAAGGGAGGTGCAATTGCATTTTATTCTCCGAATAATAAAACCTTGCGCCCCACTATTTGTGAACCACTGTCGTAGAGCAACCTTTGGAAAAGAAAACATATTGATTGTTTTTACCATCAAACTAGATCAAGTTAACCCAAAAACTCTTTGACCCGATCCTTAACCCTAAAACACCTGAGTTTACAGTAACGCCTCAATTCCACAATGACTAACTCAAGCCCCTGACTAAATGACCCTCATCCGGAACAAGTATAATATAATGGTACCAATTTATATGAGCACCTCTTGTTAGGATCTGACACACCTCCGACCACCAGAGGGCCGCAAACGGGTTTTAAACTGGGCACAGGTGTGCAGTTATCACACACATGTGCCTAATTATCCAGAACCTTATAAAAGGGTATTTAGGGTACTTTTATGAGTATTTTTAAAGTCACTATACTTTTTACCTCTACTTGTGTAGATTTGCGAAGAAGAAAGTGTACTTTTACTCCGCTTCATTACTCTACATTGAACCCGTTATTTAAATCCCCTTCACGTAAATACGCGCAGTCTCCTTCGCTTGTTTTCTTTGAGTCCTGTGTCACTTGTGTGAGTGCCCAGCTGTGCAGCCCAAGCAATGCCCATTTTAAAGTGCCAGCATTACAAGCCAGGCAGGTAGCAAACCGGTATGTGTGCAATAACTGCACAGGAAATTAACCTAATTTGGGTCAATTTTTGTTTACCTTTTCAAAAGGTTGCTATTTTGCTTTTATAAATGCATGCTGCGTTTTATTGTACTCTTTTTGCCCAGACAGGGGCACATTACGCATGTTGTTTTTCCAATCCTCCCCCAAAAATGCTTTCAAAAATGGGATTGTTTTATTGCATTATAGATGACACTCAACTATATCTTCCGATGGAGGAATCTGCCACACTAAACTGTGGAAATTTGGAGGCCTGTCTCACTGATATAAAATAATGGATGTCACTCAATTTCTTGCACCTTAACTCTGAAAAGACCAAAATCTTAGTTATTGGTCTATCTAAATGCCGTAAAAAAATGCTGTGGACATTGACAAATGTAATATCACCCACCTTGACCCAGTCAAAAATGTAGGTGTCATATTTGACCCCAATCTGTTCTTTCAAACAAACATTAAGAATATTACTACTTTTTTACTACTTTTTTTCCATCTTCACAACATTGCTAAAATTCGCCCTATGCGGATCCAGTCTGATGCGGAGATTAGAATTCATGCGTTTGTTACCTCCCGTCTCGATTACTGTAATGTACTTCTCCCGAATTACAAAATCAAGAGACTTCAGCTGGTACAAAATGCTGCAGGGAGGCTTTTAACTAAGACAAGAAAGTTTGATCACATTACCCCGATTTTACCTAACCTGCATTGGCTCCCTGTCCGCTAAAGATGTGATTTTAAGGTTCAGTTGGTAGTATACAAAACCATGCATGGACTTGCTCCCTCATATCTTTCATAATTAATCTCCCCACATGTTCCGGAGCCTTCGCTCTGAAAATGCTGGTCTACTAGTGATCCCAAGAGCCAAGAAGAGATCCGCAAGTTAGAGAGCGTTCTCCATTCGGGCCCCGGTGCTGTGGAATGCTCTACCCCCTGAGATTCGATTTGCAACCTCAGTGGAAATGTTTAAATCTAAGCTTAAAACACACTTCTATCCTATAGCATATGGATAACCTATATTTTATGTTGACAATATCTGTGTATTATTTGTTATCGCAACATCTACTGCAGCCTGGTCATCCTGGAAGGGAATTACCTTATGTGCAGTCCCTTCTCAAGGTTTCTTAATTTTCCTCATGTTGAAGTTTTTGAGTTTTTCCTTGGCCTCATGTATGTTTTAGATCAGGCAGTGTTGTTATAATAGTCCGTGGATTGCAATAATCTGTGGTCTGTGCAGCCCTTTGAGACTCTTTGTGATTAAGGGCTATACAAATAAACATGACTTGACTTCACATGACATTCCTTTAATTTGAATGAAACAAGCGTTCTCCGGTTTCCTCCCATATTCCAAAAACATCCATGTCAGGTTAACTGGTCAGTCCAAATTGGCCCTAGGTGTGAATGAGCGAGTGAGTTGTATGTCTCCGTGTGCCTTGTGACTGGCTGGCAACCAGTTCGAGGTGGGCCCTGCCCACTGCCCGAAGGTGGCTGGGATGGGCTCAGGCACCCCTGCGACCAAGCTGAGGATAAGCAGTACAGATAATAAATGGATTGATTTTTTGAAAGAAGACGTTGCTACAGTTACCCAGTACTTGAGTATATTATCTACCACAGGGGTCGGGAACCTATGGCTCGTGAGCCAGATATGGCTCTTTCTATGAGTACCTATGGCTCAGAGACAAATTTAACTGCATGCAAATTTTCTCCATTTCGTTCAAAACTTGAGCCATTAATCCTGACACACGCAAAGCCAAACCAAAGCTGATACCTATAGCAGTACTTTTCAGAATATATAGGGCACGTTTTCACTACGATTTACAGCCAAGGTGCCAGACAAAATAAAACTCGTTTTGGCTGTACGACGCTAAAGAATCCTTTATATAAAAACTCACTATATAATCTGTTTTCAGTGTTCGGATACTTTTTGATGAAACCACGGAACAAATTGTAAATATGCAAAAACACCGGAAGAGAACTTAGTTATTTGATTGGGTGAGTGGGAGGGATGGGTGGAGCTATGCAAAAAGTGCAAGCACTCCCTCCCATCTCTCGCCCTACTCTGTCTGCGCTAAAAGTAAGCACATCAGGCTCCCTGTTCTCAGAATGTTGTGACCTTTTTACAAAATAGATGCTCGCATCTGGTTTTGAAACCAATATGTTGGAAAAAAGGGTCAAAATGAGTTTAACCGATCTTGAGTAATAGCAAGAAAGAGACAAGTTTAAAGTGGTATGTTTGTTGATTTTGGGACACGGGCTCTGGCATTATTTTCTCTTCATAATGTTTATCAAATCATCAAAAATAAATGTGCTGAAGACTAAGCTTTTGTCTGGGGTGCGGGTTTAGCAATTTAGTAAATTTGTCTCACATTATATGGTGTGGCTCTTTCCAAAATAAAATTAACATATTTTGCTTTTATGGCTCTTTGAGTCAAAAAGGTTCCCGACCCGTGCACTAGAAACTAAAACCAAACTTGACAAAGTTCAAAACTAGAAACGACTGAAACTGGAAATGGAAAATGCGAGGATCAAAGTAACAAAGGAAACAACAAACCTGGCGTGGTGGTGTAAATGAAACTGAATATGACAGAAGAACTTAAAATGACCCAACAGGCGACATACAGTACATGCGCAGTATGTGTTCATGCTGGCTTTAAAGGGACAGTGTGTAATACCTCTCCTAAAAAAGGTTGTTCATAAAAAACAAAAACAAAAACCAATATTGATTAAAAAAAAGCAAAAATAGATGAAAAATAATATAAACATGCGTTTTTTAAAACACTCACACGTTGAGAAATTAACATTTATTTTAATAGAATAGAATTTACTTTTATTGTCATTCTTTGTAACCATGCACACAGAACGAAATGTCGACACACCTGACCCGTACAGATAAACTGTAGCGAGCCGATGCAGCCGCAGCCAAACAGGGCACCGCCATTTTAGCCCCAACTGCTGTGTTGGGAGTCATTAGGTGACCAAACCCCCCAATTCCAACCCTAAATGCCGAGCGCCAAGCAGGGAGGCAATGAGTACCAATGTTATAAGTATGACCGAGGCTTGGACCAGCGACCTCCCAGTCTCGGAGCGGGCGCCCTACCATCTAGGCTACCGAGCTTTTACATAACAACTAACACAAATGTCCGCCATCTTCCCTTTAAAGCAGGGGTCTCTAACTCGCAGCCCTCGCAGAGCCTCCAAGTGGTAGAAATAAATCATTAAAACAATATTGATTGAAACAATTAAGCAAAATACATGAACTCTGATATAATTTTTCTTTAAAATATTTTTAAATGGAGACATTTGTATTTGTTAAAAACTAACATGGAGCTCAGGTTGTTTTCTTCTTTTATACTTTTTGCCTTTTTGTTTGTTCATCTATATTCTGCACCACTTATCCTCACTAGGGTCATGGGGGTGCTGAAGCCCATTCCAGCTATCTTCAGGACGTGGACAGGGCACATCCTAAAGTTTTTTTTTTCCTTTTTCATCTTTCTTCTTGCTTATTTCTTTTTTTGTTCCTTTCTCTTTTCTTATTTTTTAATCAAATGCATGGGTAGGCACGAAATGAAATGAAACGAAATGATCTGCATTTATATAGCGCTTTTCAAGTCAATGACTTCCCAAAGCGCTTTACAATTCCCAATAGCAGCCTTGTATTGCAGCCATGTAAGATGCTAACCTGCTTATTGGGGGTATTAGGGGTTCAGTGTCTTACCCAAGGGCACTTCGACATGTAACACGGACAAGCCAGGATTTGAACTGGGATCCCTTGATCCCAAGACGAGCGCTCTATCTCCTGAGCTACTGCCGCCCGACATTTTTTTCAGCTTTTTTGTGTTTTTTAGTCCTTGATACTCTTCTTAATTCTTTGTTTCTTGTTTCCCTAGCCTTTTACTCATTTTTTGGGCTTATTTTTCTCTTTTATTCGCCATACACGAATAAAACCGGGATCAAGAGTAAGATCTCCGAGAAATGAAGGAAAATAAATTATCTTTAAATTTAAATAAAACCAAAATAATATTCTTTGGTAATCGTAAGGCAAATCAAGATTTCGAAGTAAAAATGGATGGTGTCGCAATAGACATTGTATCAGAAATTAAGTTTTTAGGGGTCATAATAGACAATAAATTAAGTTGGAAAACACACATCAGACACATACAAACTAAGGTATCTAAAAGCATTTCAATAATTAATAAAGCCAAATTTATTTTAAATTATAATGCATTGTACTTATTATATTGTTCTCTCGTTCTGCCATATTTAACATATTGTGCAGAAGTCTGGGGCAATAATTACAAAAGTTCACTATAGCCCCTTTTTATCCTTCAAAAACGTGCAATAAGAACCATACACAGGGTAGGATATCGGGATCATACCAATATTTTATTCATGCAGTCCAAATTATTAAAATTGGATGATTCAATAATTTTTTTCACTTCACAACTGTTATTTAAGGTCAACAAAAACATAGTGCCAGAAAACATACAAAAATGATTCACTCGGAAAGAGGGAAATTATAACTTGAGGGGCTGTGGTGAATTAAAAATCCCAAAGGTGAGAACCACCAGGAAAAGTATGTGTGTGTCTGTGTGTGGAGTCAGACTTTGGAATAATTTGCAAAATGAGATCAAACAGTGTCCAACTATGCATGTGTTCAAATGTAAATACAAAAAAGCATTACTGGAGAAATACTGGGATGAAGAAAATGGGATATGAGGGAGATTGGAAATACTGCATTTCAAACTATGGTTAATTTGTTGTTATTGTTGCTATTATTATATCAGAACTGTTATTATAAGTATTGTGTTTATTTTTATTTTTATTATCACTGGTGCCGCAGTGACATTATGCGCATTATGACGTTGAGGGATGGGTATTGCGAAGATTAGTGTATAAAATATGTGATTATTCTAACTATTATAATTATTGATATCTGACCTATGTAATAAGTATATCCATGAGATTTTGTTGTATTGGACACAACAGGAGCTGTCTATAAAATGTATTTAATAGGGAAGATAAAGGGGTAGGAAAATAAGCATCTGCTTCTGACTACCCCTTTTCGAACATGTTATGTGACATTATTCTGTTGTTGACTTATTATTTTTGTCCTGTTTTTATTTTTATGTTCGAAATAAAAGTTTTCATTCATTCATTCATACACTGCTTATCCTAAGTGGGGTTGCATGTGTGCTATAGTCCATCCCAGCCATCTTCTGGCAATGGGCAGGGGACACCCTGAACGGGTTGCCGGCCAGTCCCAGGGCACACAGAGACAGACAACTCACCTGCTCGCTCATTCACACCTAGGGAAAATTTGGACCGGCCAATCCACCTGCATTGTGTTACCTAAAATTGGTAACGTATGGATTAAAACAACGAAAACAATCTGAGTGGTTGCTTTGGATCTGAAAGAGGCTGTTTTTAGTGTGTGAAGACGAAAGAGCCTCTTATGTAAAAGGAAATGCAATCCCCATCAATACGAGGGGCTGCTTTCTCCGTGAGGACTGACGCACACACTGTTTGCTTTAGGGGGCAAGAAAGTTCTCGCTTGTCTCCGCTCACATACTCGATAATATATGAATGGGATAGCACATGCGCTGTCCAGACTGCCCTCGTTACTACATCCACTTTTCTTTGGGTGGGCACAGCGTGGCTGTGGGTGGTCACTGAACACCCATGCCCTTATCTTGTTTTTTTGTATTCTGCAGTTAATTGTTGTTTAAAATCCACTATTTGATCACTTTATTTTAATGATGTGAGAACAACAAATTTTGCCTAGTAAATCTGAATACTTTCACCAGTTTGGTATCCCTACTTTAAACAAGTAAAAAAGTTTGTTGGAAATTTACAAGGTGAACAATTGGTGTATTCCAAACAATATTGGGTTCTTAATGTCCTCTTAATATAGCTAAAACACAGCATATCTTGTCTGCCATGTGAAAGAGAAGATGTTATTTTTGCTTAATAAACTAATACGTGGCTAAAATATAAGTACTTTTTGGTAGGACTACAAGAAACTACCCTAAACTTGGTTTCCTTCTACTTATTTTTCAAGGTTGCATTGTTCTTGTATGTTAAAGACAATTTAGTAATTTTATTTATATTGTTTTTGTCTTTTTTGGCATATTTGGTATTGGAGTAATCCAAGTAATCAAAATAATCCAGTTGCATTACCTCAGTATTATAATACGCGGATTAGGTTACTGAATACATTTTTCTAGGGACAGTGTTTATTATTTTTTTCCACTAGATTCTGTCAAGCCACGGAAAATCAGTGCTGAAAGCACAACGGAAGAAGACAAAATACAGAGACTTCAAGTGACCAAAACGGACCTTAAGAGAAATTTTAAAAAATAAATTAAAAAAAAGAAAAATAGGACAAAAAAATGACAATCAAAAAGACTAAAAGCAACACTCAAGAAAAAGGAAAATAATGAAAAAATTAAAAAAGACAAAGATAAAAATAGAAAAGAGGGCAGCACTGTGACGCAGTGGTTAGCGCGTGTGCAGTACTGTTCTAAGGTCTTGGGAACCTCCTGTGTGGGTTCAAATCCAGCTACCGGAGTTTGTATGTTCTCCCTGTGCTTGCGTGGGTTTCCTCCGGGCACTCCGGTTTCCTCCCACATTCCAAAGACATGCATTTCAGGTGGATTGGCCGGTCCAAATTGTCCCTAGGTGTGAATGAGCGAGTGAGTTGTCTGTCCCTGTGTGCCCTGCGATTGGCTGGCAACCAGTTCAGGGTGTCCCCTGCCCACTGCCCGATGATTGCCAGGATGGGCTCCAGCACCCCCGCGACCCTACTGAGGATAAGCGGTGCAGCTAATGAGATGAGATGAGATGAAAAAAGAAAAGAAAAACAAAATACAATTGCATTTTTTCTTTGTTCTTAATAAGGCATTTCTTTTCTTTCTTTCATCTTTTTTTTGTTTTTTTCTCCATTTCCGTTTTTTACTTTTGAAGGATTTTATACATTTGCCTATAAAGGATTTTGTACGATCAAATACAAATTACATTTAAATGCAAAAGATATTCACTGGCTGAGGTGTGGGGCGAGGTCAATGCAACCTTGTGAAGAATGTTGTTTAGAGAAACAACGGGAACTGGGACAAGGGCTGATATGATAATCAGAACTTCCCGACGCAAAATGGGGCCCTGGTGACGCAGAGACGCTCGGGGTCCAGGCATCGAGACTAGGGGGCTTTCCTGGTACGCCCATGTGAGGAGCCGGCACACCAGCTGGCGGAGAGACGTGGGTTGAGAGAAGAACTTCAGAATATCGAGAGGGAAGATCGAGAGAGGAGGCTTGACAGAGACTCAAGCAACACTAATTCGGCTAATTCGATGGAGTTCACTTAGTTAAATTGTTTAAGAAATTAAATCTGCCCCCGTGTGGAAATCCTGGTCTCTTGTCCATATTTTCCCATCAAGAAACGAACGTGCATTGTTAGGAGAATGCAGGTTGTGTTTGGTCAATGGAGTCAGATAACTAATTCGAACAATTTGGTAAACGGTACATATTAATTAATTCCTAACTCTTTCTTTTCCCATACTTTTCTATTCATTCCTGTTTTTCTTTCTCGCCACTTTTTCTTCTTCCCCATCTTTTTTATTCCTTTAAAAAAGTTTTTTTTTGGTTTGAACAAATTTATTGACACTAAAAACAGAAAACAATCATGACAATCTCAACAGCAATTAAGCACATTCACAATATTATATTCCAATATTACGTTTTTAACAGCAAACACAAAGTGAGGTTTGAACAAACCTTCTCGAAAATCAAACACATTCACAATTTCATTATATAAGGTTCCCCTTCTTTTTGCCTTTCTTTGTGAAATACTGGTTAAAAATTGAAAGAGAAAGGCCGCTTTTTGCTCACTTTCAGTCTCTATAGGTTGTGGTCCTCCTTGGACTCATTTTGTTTGCACTATACATTACAGCGACATCTATTGGAAACATATAAAACACTGTCCCTTTAAGAACAGCGAAATGTCTTTATCGGTGCTGTTTTTGTGGAAAACCCATTTGGCCCAGCCTCACCCTTCAACATCCCACGACTCTAGTACCGTAAGTTTGAGCCCCCTGTCCTATACACAAGTTTGGTGCAACGGCGACTTTAAATGCTGCAACCCCGCCCATGCTCACGATCACAGGAACGTGGTCGTGCACGCGCGCACACACGCAGCTTAAAGTTTTCTTCTCGTGATTTTTTTGTTTCACGCACTTTTTTTCTACTTTACGCGGCGTGAATTTTAACTCGAGACGATTTAGCAGGGTTCTGTTACTGTGCCTTGGAGTTTGATTCCCCATTTGTTGACAAAGAGAGTGGGGGAGACGGGCTGTCTGAGTGAAGGTATGTGGGAGGCATGTTGTCTGCACTTTTTTTCCAGATTTATTTCGTTTCCACGCACAAACTTTCGAACCTTCTTACTTTAGTGAACATCAAGAGCTTTTTCAAAAGTTCAAAAATAGTCTAACTGCGTGGTTAGGAGAGAATTGGCTACTTAGTGTAAACAATCTATCGACCACGTCGCGTATTGTCTGGCAACTTTTACGTCCTTCAACACGACTCACTAACTGGGTCATTCCTGTTATTTGGTGCCATTTTAGTCTCAGTGACATTAAATGGTATGTTTTATGTACAAATGGGCTTACATTTACCATTAAAACTCGTTCTTGTATACTTAACTGCCCTCTAATACAGAACACACGGTTATGTATGCAGGATAAATTTATTTTAAATACATAGATTGTATGCTATGTCTCCATTTATGGTTGAATGACTACTGTTACAACTATAAGGGGCAAAATATTGCTAATTTCATTATTTTTCAACATTTCTGCATTGTCATAATGATGATACTACTCACCTAATGTCAATTTCAGTTCTTATTGCATTTTCCATCTTTATAAACTCTAAATTTTGTTGTGTCCCAGCGTAAAATATCCCTTTTTTACTATGAAAAGAGTTCTATAGAAAACATCTTCTGGCTATCATTTTACTCCCAAGACTTTCTGATGTAGCAATATTTTTTAGAAAATACATTGAAGGAGAAGAAGCAGGAGTACCACTCTTTAACCTCCTTACAATGATTTATTATGGTTTACTGATGAGGAAAAGAATAACACGTCCACCACGCTTCGCTTATTTATAGTGGGAACCAATATTTTAATTGTAATTTTGATAAAATGGTTAATAAACATGTTAAAAACAGTAACCATCTTTTTCATCACATTACATCACACAGAACTGCATCTGGTGTGATCGTTTTGGTGCTATTGGGCTTGGTGTAGTGAAGGTGTTTTTAAGAAGGAGTGTCACGTTGTGGAACTGCTGTCACTGTCTTGTACTACGGACAGACTGAAGAGATCTTTTCTTCCTCATGCCATGAGACTCTTTAACTCTACCCGGCAGAGTAAAAGCCCACAGTAAACCACACCACCTACATTGCATATTACCGAATCTTATTGCAATATGTATTCTGTGTAGCACTATTTAGTTATTCTATATAACACGCTACAGTGGGCATTTGCACGTCACACTGGGTATTTGTATATTGTATTCTTTTTGCTTTATTATTGTATTGTTCTCAGCTCAGGGATGCTGCTGGAAATGTGAATTTCCCTTCGGGGATGAAAAAAGTATCTATCTATCTAGTGGTAATGGCTAACTTAAGCATAACAATAATCCCACTATCCTTTCACAACACCTCTCCACTCATTCCTATCACCAACAAGACCTCTAGCTTCCAGTATTTCTAGACCTCTTTCCTCCAGTGCAACCATAACACCATCCATCCACGTCAATCGCGACCATCCTCTTGGTCTCCTTCCATTTACCTCTGCTTTGTAAATGCTTTTCAACATTCGCTCCTCATCCATCCTCTCCATGTGTCCAAACCAAACAAGTACTCTCTCATCCACATGCTTCCCCAGTTGCACTGCTTCTTTAGTTCTGTCTCTCACAATTTCATTTCTCAATCTATCCAATCTTGTCACTCCTAACATAGTCCTCAAACACTTCATCTCAAAAACATTTAATTTCCTTTTCAAATCTTTGTTCAGGCTCCAAGTCTCTGCACCATACAACACAGTCGGCACAATCACACTCTCATACAGTCCTCTATTAACATCCATACTCGTACTCTTGTTACTAATCCCTTTTCTCAGAGCACTTCCTTGCGTCCTTGATTCACTCTGTGCAATACCTCGCACTCCATTCCACCAACTGCAGCCACATCACAACCCAAGTACCTAAAGTTTTCAACTTCTTCCTTCACCTGTCCATTCAACCTTATTTCCAACGCCATGCCCACTCTATCACGTGAACACTTCATCACCTTACTCTTGCCAACATTCACACATAGCGTACGCCTATCACACACTCTTCCAAACTCCATTACCAACCTTCTCAATTTTTCCTCAGAATCAGCCATAAGCGCTGTGTCATCTGCAAACAACAATTGACTTACCTGTCACACAGTTCAACTGTTATTCATCATCTCTACACCTCTGCAAAATACTCTTGCATTCACCTCGCTCACCACACCATCCATGTACACATTAAACAGCGATTGTGACATCACACACCTCTGTCTCACACCAGTCAACACAGGCAACCACTTTTCACTACCTACTCTTACACATCCTCTGCTGTTCACAAAAACTCTTCAATGCTTTCAACAACTTTGCATCCACTCGATACATTACCATCAGCTGCCACAACGCTTCTATCGATTCTGTCATACGCCTTTTCCAAGTCCATGAAAGCCCAACAAACATCCTTACACTTTGCAAAATATTTCTCACACACTTGACTAACTGCAACACCTGATCCACACATCTTCTTCCTTTCCTGAAACCACTCTGCTTCTCCATCACCACTTCATCTGTTCTTCCTCTCACTCTCTTAACAAGACTCTTCTATACAGCTTACCCGGCACAGACAACAAACTGATACCTCTCGAATTGATACATTCATACTTCTCGCCTTTTGAGCTTGCCTGGTGGGTTTTATAGGTGTGGGCAATCCTGGCCAATAGAAACAGTCTTAGTCACTGCTCTGTAAGTGGAGTCAGCTGGCGGCATATTCTCTACATATCCCTCTTTCGGTGAAAGAATGCCTCTGCAGATGGCATCATTTTGGCACAGTCGTGGCAGTCCAGCCGTGCAGCTCCCCAGGTGGTGTTTCCGGTGTTGTCTGTTGCAGTCCACCCTCACGGCTCTGGGTTCTCTGAAATTGAACTGGGCTGAGTATTTCCAATTTGAATTTAATCACGAATGTGAAAAAGTCAGGCGTCAACAAACCAGCCTGTGCTCACCCCTCCCCCAGGAGTTGCTCAGGGGGGGTTGGCCAAAGCTGGGGAGCTGGTGTTAATCGGGAGCGCACTGTAAGCAAGAGGGCGTTTCAAGCTTGCGTGTTAAGTTTTATGGGTGGGGACAGTCCCGGCCAAAAGGGGCCTTTTTAGTCACCTTCTGTAAGTGCAGTCCGCTGGTGGCATATTCTCTACACACTGTAAGAATGGACACGCAAAGCGGCAGGGTCAATGTGAGATTAGAAGTTTGGGTTTTTACAAGTGCATTGGTATTTGTCATCAAACTATCACGTATTCATTTGCTGTACACTTAAACAGATTTTTTGAAATTGTATGAATTTGTCAGGGAATGGCACCATTTTCTGCAGCTGAAAAGCCGCCACGCTTCAGGGCATGTTTTGATGCTGACCCTGAGAAAAGACAAGATTATCTTAATAAAGAGAGAGGTGGAAAGAAAAAACTGGCAGATAAAATCTCAGTGATGGAGGACAGAAAGGACAGAGAAAGATATTGACATTTGGCCTATGTTTGAAATTGTTAAAAATATATGTTGGAGAATTATATTCTGAGATGGACCTGGTCACCATGGTGAAATGGCACCTAACAGTAAGAATGACCCAACTGTTTTTTTTTTTTTGTTTTTGTTTTTAGCTAATTCTGGTTGACCTAAACGCATACACGCAACACACAAAAGGCACATGGACCGCAGTGGGGGCACGCCTCCAGCTGGCCAGCAAGTTGTACATGTCCGCGGCGACTCCCAGAGTGAGCTGGAGGCCCTTTTTAATGCAGTCATGAACCCGAGCCAGGCCAGCCAGCAGCCTGCCTCGCTGCCCATGAGGATGCGGAAGCTGCCAGACTCCTTCTTCAGACCTCCCGATCCCCGCACACACTCCAGACAGGTAAATAAATTACACTGTAGTAGCCCCCAAAATATTCATCATCAGTATTGTGTGCCTTCCTAACAAAAATAAATGAGTTATAGTTACTCGTTACCTCCTTTGAAAAATAACTCTGAAACCCAGAGATTACTGACACACAAAAGTATTGCGTTACTCTGAAAGGAGCTATCTAGTTACAAATTTGTATACAGAGATCACACATTTTCGCAGTTAATAACACACACAGATCTACAAATAATGACTCACAATACATAATAGCAGTTGAATGAATAGTTTTATTGTTATTATACAAAAGCAAGCATCGGGTGTCCTCTATGGCACCAAGGCTCCGTGATGATCAAAATACAACGTTCCCGATTGTAGCAGTTTCCTTCAATTGTAGCTCCAGGTAATCCGTTTCATGGTTAATGGATCTTCCGTTGCTGAAATACAGGCTCAGCAAGGTGGACCTAACCCTTTATTGACCAAGTACCACACTTGGTGTTTATTTTGTTATTTTGTCCATGAAATGGTCAGAAATGATGGCCCTTTTCAGAACAACCAAAACATTTAGTATTTGGCAAGTATTTGTGTTAAGAAAATATAATAACAGTTTGAAAAAAATACAGACTTGGATTTTCAGGATTACAATGAAGTAAAGACCTGAAAATTAACATGAACACATTTTTATCACATAAACTGGGAATATGAATATAAATATACACAAAAAAGTTTTTGAGCCTTGTTCTCTGTGTACATATATTTCATTGGACCTCTCGCGCCGTCTTTGACCCTGAATCCTTTTCAGTACTGGGGAGGATGGTGCTCAGCATTATCCATCCTAAAAGATGTGCATGTATTAGCCTTGAAGGAAGGTAACATACGGAAAGGTAGGTACATTAAAATAATAACAATGATAATGTACAAAAAAATATATATGATATATTTTTATCATATACATATCAGAGGATACAAAAATAAAAATGTAAAATAGAAAAATAACATAATTGCCCCTATGACAATCAAGACTAGTATTGTTCAAAGGATTCAACTGTTTTATTTAATTGGTTACAGCAGTGTTTGAAATAACTTCTGCCCGGAAGCCCGGGGGTGGATCTTTACGTCAGGCGTACAACTTTCACAACGTCTCTGCCCGGGTGGCCAACAACTTTTTCAAGAAGAAAAAAAAAAACCTGAAAGACTTTTTTTTCAAATCAAACGTTTGCTTTATTCTGATTTCGAAATCTTCGTTCGGTTTGGAAATTTCCGAATTTCGATTCGTTTGACAAAAGGCTCTATGCATGAGAGACAATGACGTATTTCCGAAAAATTCTCAGGATGGTTGGAAGTTTCAGGTCAGCGCTGAATACGGATTTGTTTTTTGACGTTATTTGCAATTAATTTCAACTCTTCTTATGCCCACCGAAGGTCAGAATGACTTGTAAACGCACAAATGTTTGTTTTCAAAAACGGGGAGACAGTTCGGCCAGCCACCACCGCTGTGTACCTCAATTTACAGCATCGGCTACTTGTAATATGGTCCTAAGCTTCCATACGTTTCCCCAAACGAATTCCGAAACGGGTGGGTCATCAATAATTGAAGAGACGACTTTATTGTTAAAAGTAGCTCTCGATTGTGTAGCCGACATTGTCAAAGCTCGGACCTGATAGCTAACGCCCACAGATATGTATAGATATTTGACTCCTGATAACTTACTTGCAATATGCTTTAGTGTTGAATTTTGTGTTATGTTTTTGCTTTCTTTAAATTACACATATGGCTCCCGTTGCAGCTCGTTGACTTTTTCTTTATTAAAAGTATTGCATTGAAATTTGTTCCATGTCAACTTATTTGCACATTAAAAGGTATTTTGACATATGTGTGTACAAGAAAAATTAATCAACTTTTTGTTTCATACAATGCACAGAATTGTCTCTGTGAATGCGCTGCACAAGAATGTCTTCATTGGCAAATATTACAAAGTCACACCATTCAAGTCCTGTAATCAGCAACTGCCCCTTGACTTGCCAATAATGATAATGGCTTTCTTTCAGCTTATAGATAGATAGATAGATAGATACTTTATTCATCCCCGCAGGGAAATTCACATTTCTATCAGCATCCCTTTGCTGCTAGAAATGTGAATTTCAGACCTCCCACATTCCAAAAACATGCATGTCAGGTTAATTGGCCGGTCCAAATTGTCCCTAGGTGTGAATGAGCGAGTGAGTTGTCTGTCTGTGTGCCCTGCGACTGGCTGGCAACTAGTTTAGGGTGTCCCTTGCCCACTGCCCGAAGGTAGCTGGGATGTGCTCCAGTACCCCCTCGACCCTACTGAGGATAAGCGGTGCGGATAATGGATGGATGAATGTCACGAGCCACTAAAAGATAGCAATCGCCGTGCTTCCCAGTTTTTGATTAGTATATATTGACTGCGCTTGCCCACAACAGCTGGTGTATGCTGTCAGCCTGTCAGTCACACCCACCCACCCAATACAAGCACATGTGCAGCACTTACTGTGTGCTCTCGTTCCCAACAAAATGATTGATTTGTTGTTATATACATATTTCATTTGATTATATCCCATTTTAAACATCTTTTATCAACACTGTACACCAGGTTTTCAAAGAGAATTTTATTTAAAGTTTTATGTAAATGACAATAAAGACAATCTTGAAACTTGGATAATCTATTAATATTATGTGATGCATTTTAATAAGTACCTTTAATTTTTTTCCCCCCTGTCACGTTTAAGTAATTATGTCGACATCCATGACACTCTTAAAGTGAATATTAAAGCGGATTTATCCATTGGGACCTTCTCTGTCACGCTTGGTGACCTGTCCTCTTCCACTGTCCCTCTCTCCTGTGGTGTGGTGGATCTATTATTGCCTGGCACAACCTTTCTTTTCATTGTTATGCAGCCATAATAGAAATATATCTTCCAGCAACGCCAAACAGTGATGATCAATGTTCTTTGTTTGATTGTATCATTGATATTCAGCCTTGGTTGGCCAGATATTTTCTTTATTTAAACGACGACAAAACTCAATATATTGTGTTTGGGGGTATCAAGACGGGCAGCCTCGCCACCCTGTCTTCTAAGTTAAGCTTGTTGAGATATTTTATGATAAAGCACATAACAAACTTTAACCCAAACAAACGTTTTACCCAGAAGCTCTGTCAAAGCACCAAGAGTAATTTGACTGGGTGAGAGCAGTAAGAATGGGCATTTGGTTGTATGAGTACTCTTGGTCAGTCGACGAACTTCTTGCGGCACTTTGGTCCGATGCCACGATACAGTTTTTTGATGCAAGAATAAATTACTTTTATCGTCTTTACACAAGTATAACAAAATTGAAGCGCGTCTACGGGCGAGTAAAGCAAATTAAAAATCTAAACATGTGCAAAAACATTGAAAATCCACAAGGTCCTCTTGATCTGTCAAAGTACTCGCATTCTTCTAGTCTTGGGACAGCAGGTTTGATTCCTGGTTCCTCAGAGTTAAATGTCCTAGTTGTCTTGGGCAAGACACTGATCTGAGAGTGCCGGTCTTCTGGTGATCCCGAGAGCAAAGAAGTGTTCTGCTGGATCGAGAGCGTTCTCCATCCGGGCACCGGTGCTGTGGAATGCTCTTCCCCCTGAGATCCGATCTGCAACCTCAGTGGAAATGTTTAAATCTAAACTTAAAACTTACTTCTACTCCATTGCATATGAATAATAACCTACTCTTCTTGTCGGCTGAAAAATAGCCTGTGTAACATAGTGTACTAATCTGTGAAGCCCTTAGAGACTTATTGTGATTAAGGGCTATACAAATAAAAATGACTTGACTTAAATCCCTAATGCCCCCCAATATGCAGGTAAGCGCCTTGCATGGCATTATAGTTTTGGGTATCTTGTTTCAGACCGATGGTGATGTTTTCGTAATGAGTGCATTTTGAAATGGTCGGCATATCTTAAATCCCAAGAGTTTAAGCTTTCCAATGATATGTGGCATGACATATTTCTGTGACTGGTGACATCGTACAGACTCGTCTTTGCTTCTTAACAGTTAGACATAGACTTATAAATGTATAACCTTTCTATTATATTTATTTTGACTGAAAAGGCAAACCCTATTCCAGTTTTGTCCTCAAATCTGGAATCCTTACCATGTCATTGTGGTTTAAAACCATGATCCTAAGCGTATGACGTATTGTTTGATTTCCCATTTCAGGCTAGTTCAGATGGTGGTGCATGCGCAACCCTTACACCTCATCACGTGCGTGCCCACTCCTCACCCGCCTCACTGCCTGTCAACATGCCTGAAACGGTAGTCGTGCCCACAGCAGCCGCTCCCCCCGTTGTTCCTGACGACATGCCGCTGCCTCACGGCTGGGAGATGGCCAAAACGCCGACTGGGCAACGCTATTTCCTCAAGTAAGAGAGCCATGTATATTACATGAAACCCTGATTTGAAATTCTGAAATCCTATCTTTCTTATCAACTTTTTTTATAATTATCAACCCTTCTTTAAACTCAAGCGATAATACTCTTTTTGCAAAGCCCATAAAGTGCTACCTCATCATACATACTTAACTTTTTCAAGGATCATTGTCGTAGCTCAAATTGCTTGAGCACCTAGCAAATGTTCCCAATATGAAAAAAGTTAAATACTACCGTATTATCCAGACTATAAGCAGTGTCTGAAACTCGTGACAAAAAGTTACGGGACACCAACTCTGAAAAGTTGCCTGCCCAGCTATAAAGTTGCCTTCCCCATTTTTCTCAACTTGAAATACAATAAGACGAATAATCGCAAAAAAACCCCATTGTTGCAAAGTAGTAAGGATTGATAATCAGAATTTATGACAGAATAACACTTTAAAATTAAGTTTATTATAAATCTATTTATAACATTCATTGCATGTATATGACATTGCTGTTTTCCATCTGCCATCAGGATGTACCTGTATTTACTCATCTTCATTCATACAATGTTTGCGTTGCGTCGTCTGCTACACGCCACATGAACTCCTCTTTCCACGATGCATTTAATATACGTTTACGTTTTGTAGCGTCATAAATGTTGCTTTGAATATTTCTTTTGGGGCTGAGGTTTTGGCTTGATTCCTCACCACTTTAACATTTTTCTTGTGTTCTCTGTGCGTCTACTTTGGAAAATGATATGCAAATGCACGACCTAAAAACGCTCTGGAAAGTCCGGAAGCACGAAGTTATTCGACGCGGGCTTCTGATCGGCTGCCGAGTATGCAAATTGCTAAACGAACCGAAATTCCCAAATTTTCAAACCGAGCGGGGATTTCGAAATCGGAATAAAGCAAACGTTTGATCTGAAAAAGCTGTCGGCCACGTTTTGTAAGTTGTACGCCCGACGTAAACGATGCACCTCCAGGGTGTCCGGGCAGACGTTATTTTAAACACTGCTATAAGTCTTCGGAGTATAAGTTGCACAAGCCAAAAAAATGCATAATTAAGAAAGAAAAAATATGTATCAGTCGCACTCTGAGTACAAGTACCAGGGAGGGTGCTAAGGGACTGCGCAGACTAGCTGGCTATGGTCTTCATCAGCATCTTCAACCAGTCCCTGTGACAAGCCACCATTCCACCATGCCTAGAAACCTCCCCCATCATCCCCATCCCCAAAAGATAATCAGTCGGCCTTAATGACTACACTTCCTGGACTTCAGCTGTGCGTTCAACACAGTAATCTTAGAAATCGAGAAATTCTTCTCACCCATTATATCTCAGACTGCTCACCAACACACCCCACAAGCTCAATTGTGAAGATCGCTGATGACTGCACCTTGTCAATGAAACGCATCCACTCATCTCTGATGAAAATGAGAAGGCATACAGTAGGTGGAGACGCTGACAACGTTGTGTGTGAAAACTAAACTAATACTTAACACTTCAAAGTCCAAAGGAGTAATACTTGACTTTAGGAGGACCAGCACAAACCCAGCCTCACTCATCAAAAATGGAGACTGAGAGGAAAAACAGCCCAAAAGATCATCGGGTGCTCTCTGCCCAACCTAGAAGACAATGCCGGCTTACGATATTCTCGCAAAACCTTGAACGTTATGAAAGACAATTTTCACCCAAGCCACTGACTCTTTTGCCTGTTGTCCTTTGGTAGACTAAACGTCTCTCATAACTAGGACAAACATGCTCAGAGACAGCTAATTCCCCAGGGCCATCACAACCCTAAACGAAAGCACGAAACTGAAAGCATATTTGTGTTCATTTCTGTTTTTCTTGTTGCCTAATGAATACAGTGAAGAAAATAAGTATTTGAACACCCTGCTATTTTGCCATTTCTCCCACTTTGAAATCAAGGAGGGGTCTGAAATTTTCATCGTAGGTGCATGTCCACTGTGAGAGAGGGAGAAACTAAAAAGAAAAATTCAGAAATCACGATGCACGATTTTTTTAAGTTGTGTGATATAGCTGCAAATACGTATTTGAACGCCCGAGAAAATGAATGTAGCCTTTATTTGCTATCACAGAGGTCAAACGTTTCCTGTAGTCTTTCACCACGTTTGCACACACTGCAGGTTGGATCTTGGCCCACTCCTTCACACAGATCTTCTCTAAATAAGTCAGGTTTCTTGGCTGTCGCTGAAAAACGCAGAGTTTGAGCTCCCTACAAAGATTTTGGATTGGGTTCAGGTCTGGAGACTGGCTGGGCCATGCTAGAACCTTGATATGCTTCTTACGGAGCTGCTCCTTGGTTTTCCTGGTTTTGTGCCTCGGGTCGTTGTCGTGTTGGAAGACCCAGCCATGACCCATCTTCAATGCTCTGGCCGAGGGAAGGTGCTTGTTCCCCAAAAGCTCACAGTACGCGGCCCCAGTCATCCTCTGTTTAATGTAGTGCACTCGTCCTGTCAGATGTGCAGAAAAACACCACCATTCATGATGCTACCACCCCCATGCTTCAGATTAGGGTTGGTGTTCTCTGTACTCTTCATTCTTATTCCTCCAAACATGCTCAGTGGAATAATGACTAAAAAGTTCTATTTTGGTCTCATCTGACCACAAAACCTTCTCACAGGACTCCTCTGTATCATCCAAATGGTCATATGCAACCTTCAGATGGGCCTTAACATGTGCTGGTTTAAGCAGGGGAACCTTTTGGCCATGCATGATTTGAAACCATGACATCTTCGTGTATTACCCACAGTAACCTTGGAAGTGGTGGTCCCAGCTCTTTTAAGGTCATTGACCAACTCCTGTCGTGTACTCCCGGACTGACTCCTCACCTTTCTTAGAATAATTGAGACCTCACGAGGTGATATCTTGTATGGGGCTCCAGTCCGATGTAGATTGACCGTCATGTTTAGCTTCTTCCATTTTCTAATGACCGTGGACCTTTTTTCACCAAGCTGCTTGGAAATTGCTCTGTAGCCTTTTTCAGCCTTGTGGAGGTGTACAATTTTGTCTACGGTGTCTTTGGACAGCTCTTTGGTCTTCGTCATGTTACAAGTCAAAGTCTCACTGATTGTATGGGATGGACACGTGTCTTTATGCAGTTAATGACCTCAAACAGGAACATCTGCTTCAGGATGATACATGTAGTGCAGGTGGACTTCTAATGGGCAAACTAACAAGTCTTTTAGGGTTAGAACTCGAGATGATACACCAGTGTTTAAATACTTATTTGCAGCTGTATAACACCAATAAATCATAAAAAAATCATGCATTGTGATTTCTGTATTTTTCTTTTTAGTTTCTCTCTCACAGTGGACATGCGCCTCTGATGAAGATTGCAGACCCCTCCACGTTTTCTAAGTGGGAGATATAGCAAAATAGCAGGGTGTTCAAATACTTATTTTCTTCAATGTGTGTAAATATATAATATATATATATATATAATCGCAGAATTTTTTCCCGGCACTTTGTTTTGATATTTGTTTGCCTATTTATCCTGATATTTTTTTGTCTTCAAAGTCTTTATATTACCCTGGAGTGCCATGTCTAATCATGTTGGTATCAATGACAATAAAGACTATTCAATTCCCTTTTTACAACAAAGTTTGAAATTGCTAGCTTTGACTTCAACTGTAATTAAAAATGCTAATGAAAAAAATGGCCATAATTGAAATTCTAAACTACAAGTAAAACCTTTCACTGTCTTGGATCATTTGCAACAAAGCAACACAAGTTATGCGAGTGGTCACACATGTGTACATGTTGTCATTCTGGTAAATCCAGTCCCACTCCTTCAAGTCATTCACTTTTCTTACTTGGGGTGTGTGTGTCTGTGTTTGTTTTTGTGTGCTGACAGCCACCTGGACAAGACCACAACCTGGCATGACCCCCGTCTGGCCCAGCTGCAATCTGCCACCCCGCCTCACCCTGGCCCATCCCCGCTCCACGCCCACTCTCATAGCAACCCGGCCACCACACCACCCAGCTGCAATCCAGAAGCAGGTATAAAGTAATCCAACGATTTCCGCAGTGGTTGCCATCCAAAACGTTTCCACGATAGTCAAAAGCCGCAAAATTAGATACTTTTATGCATGTATTTATTAAATAGACTGTTTTGATTGCACAGGCTTCTGAACTTTTTTTCAGTGCAATACATTGTTTTGTTCCGGATGATCGTTTGTTGGTTGAATTTTTTCGTAAGTTGCTTCTGTGCTATATTTTGTATGTTTAAGGTTTGTATAAGTAACCTGTATTGTTTTGTACTAAAAAATAATCATTTTATAAAATAATATGCTGTATAAAGTTACACTTAAACCTACTTTTGTAAAAATGAGCTTCAAGAGGTCCTCCTCTGTGGTAAAAAGTGGCCAAAAAACAGCGTTCCGACCATTTTCTCAACAGCATCAAGCTTCCATATTCCACTTTCATTTCAAATGAAACGGCTCGCCTCTTTACTTTATTAATCAATAAAAACTTCAATGTTATTAGCGCCCTCGAGATACAGTATAGAATGTTTACACACAAACTACGAAGAGGATGCCGGATTTCTTTTTAGAGCTAGACCTTCTGGGTGGCCTCTCACAGCGCCACACGCCCGTAGCGGCAGAAAGAAGCACTTCAGTACTGTCCTGTACTCGGCAAAATGTGCACACGATACAAAATCTAACTTGCAGCAAAAAATGTTTGTATCTACCGTTTTTGTAAGTCGAATGGCCGTTAGTAGGGGAGCGTCTGTATATGTCAATGACAATTTACCGTATTTTCCGCACTATAAGGCGCACCTGAAAGCCTTTAATTTTTTTCAAAAGCTGACCATGCGCCTTATATATGGATCAATATTAAGTCGCAAAGTCTTGCAACTAAAGCAAGCAGCCGCCAACTAGATTTTCCCCCGAAGGCAAAGTCGTCCGCGGTGTATGCTGGAATTTATATACCGGCGTTTCGATTCCTAACCAATGTGTCAGTCATTATTTGAATCAGTCACTATTGGCTAAAGTTATTCGGAGGTAAAGGGGGCGGATCCTATTTATCATTTACAGGCTCGCATAGGCTAAAGGGACGAAACAAAGCCTGCAATTGTCCGAAAAAGATGAATGTGAATCACACGTTGGGTTGCACTACGGCATAGAGAAAACATTTTTTACTCTTTTGTATTTGTAAATATTTTACTCTCCTGGATTTACTACACTCACGGTTGTAAGAAGACCATGGTTACGTATCATTATTGAACGTGATGGCTGCAAGAGAACTTAGGTGAGCTATGCGGCTTTATATTTTCCCGGTATCTTGTTTTAGAACTATTTTGATGTTTCTGTGATGAGTCTGTTTTTAAACTAAATTCAATTCAAAGTGTTTATTGTCATATGCACAGTAAAGAACCCCGTTTCCCTGCACAATAAAATTCTCACTTTGCTGTCCACACAGTTGCCAGCAAAAAATAAAATGGAAACTAAGAAATGTTTGGCATTTCTTGAATCCCAAGACTTTAACCTTCCGAATGATATTTTTAATATGGTCGGAACGCTGTTTTTTTTTTTAATCCGGTGCGCCTTGTGTATGGAAAATATAGGACCAAAAACTATTTTTTGGGGGTGCGCCTTATAGTGCGGAAAATACGGTAATTAATATTGACTGCTTGTAGTAGATTGAGATTGACGGCTGCGGATAGAGTCTGCAGACTAGTATCTTCATTGTGTTGCTGTACTTAACATTTTCCCAGCGATTCAGCAAACTCTATATTGATCGGTGGGCAACTATATCGAGTCAGGGGCAGCATGAGGTGTAAAAGTGGGGTCAAGGGGCTTATCCTGGAGATTTATCCAATCTTCTCATTGCTAAATACCAATATAATAAGACATATACGTTATACTTAATGATTTTATTTTCATTTAGCTTTAACACACTCAAAATTTAAGTGAAATAATATATTGGGGCCCTGTTTTAATCACAAAATTTGGTATTTAGTTTTTTAGTATTACTACAGTTGATTGATGTTGTACTTTTGTAGTTGATCTAGATTTTTCTAGTACCGGTATTTTGTATTTTTGTAACTGGTATTATTTTTGTAGTGTTGCTACAGTAATAGTTTTTTGTATTTTGTAGCAGTATTTTTTTTTGTATTTCCATAGTAATGTTTTTGTGCTTTATCCATTGTATTTGTCGTAATACTTTAGGTGTATTATGGTATTACTATAGTAATATTTAATATTACAGCAGTTTTATTTTTATAATATTTCTGTCAAAACATTTTTGTCCTATTTGTCTTAATATCTCTGCAGGCGTATTTTTATATTGTGGTATTACTTTAGTGATCTTATAGTATTTTTTTGTATTTTTGTATTATTGCTGCACTTGTATTTGTGTAGTACAACTATAGTAGTATTTTTTTGTCAGAATTTCTATTGTATTCTTTTCAGAAGGTAAGCAAAATCATTTGAGGTCCTTGTTTTAAGCACTAAATATGATATTAAATTTTGTAGTCATTTTATAGTATTTTTATAGTACTTCTGTAGTAGTATTTTAGTTGTAGGCACACAAAGGGACGATGGGTACAAAATTAGCCCCACAAAAAAATTTTTTAATCAGTAGTACTTTATTTACTAATATTTATATTGTCATTGTATTTTGAGCATTTTGCCCACTACTGCTCTATTAGGACAGTGGGAATCTTGTTCACCCATTTTTGCGCTTCACTAATTGGATGATGAGGCATTGACCTACGAAAGGGATTCATAGTTTCTCCCGCTTTTCACACACGGTTCATTGAATTTCTTCACTTTTGACATTCATAGCGCTTGGCAGAAATCCCAATTCTTTGTCAGATTATGCTGGTCCACATCGGATCTATACCTGCTGTTAGGCGTCAGCTGAGGCAACCTGCTGTGCTCGCACTGCCAGACATGGCAGGCAGCACTGCCATTTGGTATATTTACGGCTGGGTACGTGTTTGTTGCTGTGGTCGTTTTTTGTTGTTGTTAGCTCCTGGTTATCCTGGCTGCTTACTGCATTGTTTGGTCAGCCAGCCTCCCTTTATTCCACCAATCAGATCCGGTTAGCCCTTTTTAGCAGCCGGCTGTGTCCTTGCTGGCTCGACCACTGATCGCACCCTGTGTTATTTTGCCAGTTCACCCCATTCTGGCTGCTTGCCATTTGTTGTACCATTACTGCACCAACCTGCTACACAACGCAAAGGCATTCTGCACAAAAACTACCAAAACTTGGCTTAAAACACTCAAAACCTCTTCGACTAATGAACACGTAAACCAATAGTGAATGGCTTACTAGGATGCTGGGGTTCTTCACATGACATCACAGTTCAGGAAACCGAAGACGAGATGGGATGTCTTCAAAATGCATTATCTTGAAAAATAAATAGAATATACCAATAGACTATATATGAATATTGTGCAAAAATGCTCCCAAATGGCCTGCTTGGGCCAGCTGAGGGCCGAGGTGAGCTCAAACCATGCTGAGGGGGTAAACCAGTGTATGCTGTCGTGCCTTCCTGCTGATGAATGGTTGCATGGCACAGCAACTTACCCCTTGTTGTTCTGTGGGCTTTGTTTGGTGTCAGGTTAGGAAGAGAAGGGTTGAATGAATATTTGGCGATTGTTTTCCTGACTCTAGCCAACTCCCACCAGGGGTATATTGCTTCGGTATATAGATGGACAGATAGATTATGCAAAAAACATGTACAATTTTCTTACATTTTGTATGTTTTAGAATTTGGGAATCCCTTTAATCAGTGGGCATCCATAAAAAAAAGGGAATCATCTTGTGCGTCTCCTGCTGATGTGTTCTCTCGCTGCTGTTCAGGTGGGCCGCCTGAAGGCTGGGAGCGGGCTTCCACATCCGAAGGGGACGTGTACTACATCGATCATGTAAATAAGAGCACCACGTGGCCCCCCCATGTGTCTAGGTAGCGCCACCACAGTCCAGTATTATTTTTGGGAATGGGGTGGTAAGGTCTGCAAAGGTCCTTGTTTATCCATTACCATCACCGCAATCGGAAAGCTCACAAACAAAATCTGAATCCAACATCACATGTAACAATATGTCACTTAAGCTTATTTTATTGCACTTTGTGTTGCAGGGCTGCTGAGCATAGTCATGCAGCAGCGAAAGGAAAAGGAAAGACTAAGATGCAAGCAGCAAATGCAGCTCAACACACAGGTATAATGTCAATCATTTAAAATATTTTTTTATTTATACCTCAGTGCAATTTAGAGAGTGACGTGTTATGTCTTGTGCACGTTTACAATGTAAATAAAAATAAGAGCATATATGTGGAATATGGTGTACCCTTGCGGTTTCCCTTGCAATTTTTTTGTTTACTTATTATTGGATTTGTACTGTTTTGAGTTTCTTTAGAGACCTTGTGTATTATTTAGCACCTCCTAACTGTGAAAAGAACTTAATTTGTTTAAAAAGACAATATTAATTTAAATAATCATCAAACATACATGAACAATAATTAACGTGCATTTTATAAAATAATCGTAGTGAGAAATTTGCATTAGTTTTACTAAACATTAGCCTTACCGTTAACGGATCTGACATAATTGTCCACTATCTTGCTGCGATGGGTACCCAAATAGTAAAAAAAAAAAAAAGGCCTGGTCCCAAAAATGAGAGTTAGTGTTCTGTTGCTGCCCCCAGGCTATGGAATCAGCTCCCAGTCGAGTTGCATCTTAATTACCTGGGCCTCTTTAAATCAAGGCTAAAAATGCACTTTTTCAGGACATCTTTTAATCCTCAGTAGTTCAAAGACACTTTTTAAAAAAAAATTGTATCTTATTTGATTCTGTTTTGTTTTTCTTTTTTTTTATTGGTTTTACTTATTTTGATTTTGACTTTAACTTATTGTTTCTCTGGTATTACTGTAAAGCACTGTGGTCCACCAAAAGGATTGTTTAAAGGGCTGTATAAACAAATCTACATTTACTTTGAGTATTCATATTGCGTATTTTTCCTTGTACTTTTTAGCCCTTGTTTTTGTTTGGACTACACTATACAGCGACATCTCGTGTTCAAATAATACATACTGTCTCTGTAGCATGGGATTGTACTGAGATGCCATTTGTGGTACGCAAGGTCCCTCTAGTGGTAAGCAAGGAATACTGTCGAGTTCCATTTAAAGGTATTTTAGGCTTCTGTAGTGCTTCTCCATTAGTTTCTGTCGCGCTCCCTCTTTGGAAGAGGAAATCCTCTCAACCCCCCCTCCCCCGAAGACTAACACAAGCCCCCCGCCCCATGATTGTTCTATTGGTGGGAACACGTCACCTCCGTCCAATGGTAAATTTCCAACTTTCGGCACATTTTTGCTCGGAGAAACTCGAGCGGGTGTAATGACTTGAAGTTATAGCTTTTTGTTTTTTTGCTTGGTGCTCTACACTGACGTTTTTAATATTGCAAGCATGCCAGTGTTATGCTGAAAAATGCACCCCTGAATGAAATATGCATTGAAGCCAACGTGTGCTTGGCCAATCAAAACGTCTGTTTGTCTTCACCCCGTCTCTATTGTCCTGTCTCCTCATCCGTGTTAAATATTTGTTCATGGGCTCTACTTCGTGTCAATATTTCATACTCAATGCTCTTACTCTGCGCTACATGGATGCTAAATGTAACCAAAACACTCTGCCAAGAAAGTGCCACTGCTCCCCTAGGTAGTGGAGGTGCACTTGATTTGGGGGGGAAGGTTCCTGATGTCGCGCCTGCGCCTTCCTTGAATGAGCCACACCCGCCCAAGTGGCATTTTTATTTTTTATTTTGTCTTTGTCTTTAATATTTTTCTTTTATCCTTTAAAATAATGTAAGCATTTTACGAAATATAAAATGTAGAAAAATAGTAGGACTGCAACTAACAATTATTTTCATAATCGATGAATCGCTCAATTATTTTTTTGATTCCTTGATGTATTGGATTTCTTAAAGCCATTTTAAATTTCCTCCTTTTCATTCAAATATTGAAGTTTTGAACGGATAGAAAAATGGTGCACAAAACAGAATATTCTGATACATATTTTAATAAAAAAATACAAGTGTTGGTTAATCAGCTTGACGGTAAACAAAAATACTTATAAGTATAAGCTATACACCTGCAAATATGTAAGGTACTCTTTCCCTATTATCTTATCCAGATCTTATATTTAGGCTTCTCATACAAAACAAAAAAGATCCATTTGATTGTATGTGTAGCATTTTTTTTAGCCACAAAAATATATAAAATTTGGATACAATTTTTTTTCCCGTTAAATCTTTGAATAATATAAACATTACCAATATGACTATGACCTATAACAGGGGTCGGGAACTTTTTTGACTCAAAGAGCCATAAAAGCAAGATATTTTTGTTTTTGTTTGGGATAGATGCTTTCCATATATTTTGGGACAAAATTCAACAAAACTGCTAAACCTGCTCTCTAGAAAAAAAGCTTATTCTTCAGGACATTTTATTTTATTGTGTGACATTTGATCAAATTTATGAAATAAGAATAATGCCAGAGCCTGGTCCCAAATGTGAACAAATATACCACTTTCCACCTGTCTCCCTCTCGCGATCACTCAAGGTAGTTGAGATTCATTTGGTCTTTTGTATATTTTCATGAATACTGGTTTCAAAACAAGGTGCAAGCAGTTGTTCTTTAAAAACGTTACAAAGGTTTGTAAACGAGGATCCCGACATATTTACTTTCGGGCGCAGGGCAAGAAACAGGAGGGAGTGCTTGCGCTCTGCATAGCTGCACCCATCTCTATGGATTACCCAATCAAATTTTTCTGGGTGCTCTGCTGTTGTTTTGGCGTATTTACAGTTTGTTGTGTGGATTTTCATAATAAGGTGTCTGAACAGTGAACATAGATTGTTTAATGACCTTCCATATAAAGGATTCCTTAGTGATGTACAGCCAAAAGAAGTTTTTTTTTTTTTTTGGTGTGACACATTGACTGTACGCTGTAGTGCAAAATGTGGTTTATATATACTGGACAGTGCCACTCTTTGTTGGTTTGGCTTTGCTGTTTCGCTCACTTAAATTAGGAACTAAATGGAGAAAGTTTGCACATCATAATATATGGCATTGGTTTTGACCCCTAATTTATAGTATACTTAGGAATCTACCCTTTGTTAAAGTTAAACATGCCATTATTATTTTTTGTAATTTATTTTCTTCTGCAGCACTTGGTTTCATTGAAAGCGGTTTAATTTGTTTCGTGATGAAACGATCAAACACTACATAGTTGATGCTTTCATGCCAATTTTGTTTGTAATGATGCAATGTTCAATAATTTATAAAGATAAAGCAAGATACTTTTTTAATAGAAATTGTCCTTGCGCCCTCTGCCGGACCAAAGTGGCACTACAACTTAGCATTAAAACTGAATCGTGTGCACTTTTATTTGCATTGATTTAACATACTTAGTGGCTCATAATAGGGCTGCACAACTTTGAAAAAAAAACTAGTTGTGATTTTTTTTGGGGCGGGGGAACATAAACATAGTGACGTACAAACATAACTTAAGATGACGCACTTGGAGACTGAGTATACGACAAAAATATCAACTATAGAGGTACAAATAAAAACAGAATTTCAGTTGAATAAATGGACTTTATTGTCATTATACAAAAGGACAACAAAACTGGTGGGCTTTTCCTTTCAGTGTAACAATTAAGAGAGCGGCTGACAAGCTACATGAAGGAGCCCCGGGTTCTTGCGACTTCTCCAAGGTCTTTGTAATGATTAAAATACAAGAGTCACAAATGTAGCAGTATTCCAGGAGTAGCAGCTCAATGTTGTTCGCTTTAATGGTAATAGATCAGGCAGTGGTGGCTTAACAGTTGTAAGCCTTGCTGTTACCTTTCCCTTCCGACGCAGCCTCAGTCAATTCCCGGACGCGATAAAAATCCATGGAGCACCCGCTGGTGATCAGCTTTCCTTTGCGCTCTTCTGAGTCTGATTAAATTGATCGTTTCATTTTCAATGTAATGAGCTGCTAAAGTTAGCTGTCGTGTTCGTTTTGGTGGCCAGTTGTTCGCACGCCTGCTTGACTGATTCTTACAGCAGCCTATCAAACTCGTGCACACTCGCCTTAATTGGTTGGTGTCATTTAGAGCCTTCTTCTGATTGGCCGGCGCTGTTAAAACCACGCAATGTGACTATTCTTGTTGGCCAAACACATCACTTGAATAACAAACTGGAACGAAGAATCCTAGAAGAAAATGCAATGGTTTGTGGTTATACTAGGCGATATCGCAATGCGTTACATTGCGTTATCGATTCGATTTTGGTTAATAGAGCATCCCTACCTCATGAATCACTTGATGCAACAAATCGATGATCTGAATAGCTGCCAATAATATGTTATTGATTAGTTGTTGTAGCCATAGAAAATACCAAGAAACCAGTTAGTAAAGTTGGGCAATTAATAATACAGGTAAAATCCGACTTATGCCCCAGGGCCAGCACATGCTATTTTTTCCAGCACTGCCATTTAAAAAAAAAGGTTTTTATTCAAAGTGCACTTGAGCATGTAGCAGCCAGGCAACACATATGACAAGCCTGCACAGCAATTTACCACTACACTCAGGAACCAAATGCAAATTTGTTTCAGGAGGCAAGCGGAGGAGCCAGGAACCTGCAGATGTCGACGGTGTTGGATCAAGACAGGAGTGCGCTTGCGCCCTCCGTGGATGTCAGGATCCGAGCTCCTGTCCACGAAACCTCACTGAATGGGTGAGTGCCCTCATTTTCCTTATCAACCCCTTTCCACTTTTGTAAAGAAGCGACGTATCTAAGCTGCATGTGCATTTTTCAGAACGAAACACAGTTCATGTTGGTTTCAGAGTTTGTATGGGTGCTTGAAATCTTTGAAAATGCCTAAACTTTATTGTTGTGTTTTTAAGGCAAGGAAAAAGTTTTGGGTGAAGTGCCTGAAAATGCTTGAAATTATTTCCATTGCCCAATTTCCTGGCAGTCTGATTCTATAGACAACACTTTTAAATGAAGAGATTAAAAAGGGTGCGTAAAAATGACGCCCATGGTGGCTCCTGTCGTCCTCTTTTTCGTGAAGCGGCTCTTTTCGCTCGGCTCACTAACAAGCCTCTCAAACGGCTCCTCAGAGTATTTTTTTGGGATGACAATTATCAATAATAATAAAACATAATGCACCAAATCATTTAGTGATTTCATAGGTTTTGGGATCCTGAAAACGCATGAAATATAAATTTCAAAATTCCTAGATGTACAAAAAAAAGTGCAAAACAATATTTTTACACACTGAACAGATTTAAAGTTGTTTAGCAACATAAAATCCCTGAAAAAAAACAAAGCAATAAAATATAAATAAAAAATATGAAATCTTCAGTGCAATAAATAAATGCCCAAAAATAATTATTAGGGCTGGGGAAACTGTCGCGTTAACAATTTGTGTAATAATTTTCAATTTAACGTGTGAAAATATATCAACGTAACGATTTAAAATTCTGCCCTGGCCATGCCCCCGGGTCTCATGGCACGCTGTTCCAACAAACGAAGAATCACTTTTGTTTCCCTCACTTTTGAGGCTAACGCGGCGTAGCATACTGGCGATGGAAAAAAAAGGAAACACGTTTAAGCGGACCGTTTTTTTAAAAACATTGCTCGATGAGAATATTGTCAAGGCGAAAGTGATATGTATAATTTGCAAAGCTGAATTTAATTACCATCGGAGCACTTCTTCTCTGATGTATCACTTGAAAGCCAACCCCCCTGGTGCACAGTCAGACAGCGGACCTCCACAAACGACCTTGGATCAGTTTGGTGCAAGAAGTGTGTGTTCTACAATGTTTACATAAAGAACTTGAATATTTTGTTTATGGATGATATGTCTTTGACACCACAAGTTTTCTGCACTTTTCCTTTACTTAGTATACATTTTTTGTTAAAATATTTACGACAGCTTTACAGAAAATTTACAGTTCAACAGGGTTGACATAAAGTACTTGAATATCTTTGTTAAGAAAGCTCTTTGTCATTACAGTCTGTATGTACGTTTACTTGTTACATTACATTTCGCATAATAAATGTCATCTTAGTTTTTATGCATATTTACTGCCATTTGTAAAATCTGGATTTGTTAAATCAATCTCGATTAATTTATTTCAAAACTGAGATTAGTTAAATTCTTTTAATCGATTCCCAGCCCTAATAATTATTTATAATTTTCTCATCTCATTAGCTGCACCGCATATCCTCAGTAGGGTCGCGGGGGTGCTGGAGCCCATCCCAGAAATCATCGGGCAGTGGGCAGGGGACACCATGTACTGGTTGCCAGCCAATTGCAGGGCACACGGGGACAGACAACTCGCTCGCTCATTCACACCTAGGGACAATTTGGACTGGCCAATCCACCTGAAATGCATGTCTTTGGAATGTGGGAGGAAACTGGAGTGCCCGGAGGGAACCCACGCAAGCACGGGGAGAACATACAAACCCCGCTTAGGAAGCCTGGTAGCTGGATTTGAACCCACTCAGGAGGTTCCCAAGACCATAGAACTGTGCCGCACACGCGCTAACCACTGCGCCGGCGTGGATGGATATTTAATTTTTTTCTACTGAAATTAGAATCAGATATTCTGAAACACACACAAAAAAATATAAATTGAAAAATAAGTAGAAAAAAAAACAAAAGATCAGCAGTCTATTAGATTGAAAGATTGAATTCACTCTGCTTCAGAGCAATCAATACAACTAAAATTAGTCCAAGACTTTTCCACTTCTTATACATAAAGTACATTTTTTATTTGTGTCTTCCGTATTAAACTTCATTTTCACCCAACAACTATAGAGTCCTTTCCACGTTTGTGAACAAGTGTTACGAATTAAAGCTTGTGTGCGCATTGTTCAGGCAGAATGGCAGAATTTATGTCCGTTTATAGCAGCCCATTGACACTAAAAGATCATAGATGACAGGTAGGAACATCTCAAAGCAGCAGAAAGTATGTGCTAGCAGCAAGATAGCCAATTTATTTTACCGTATTTTCCGCACTATAAGCGCACCTAAAAGCCTTTATTTTTTTCAAAAGCTGACCATGCGCCTTATTTATGGATCAACATTTTAAGTTTTCCAACCAACTTGCAGCCGCCGACTCGATTTTCCCCCGAACGCCAAGTAGTACGCGGTGGATGGTGAGATTTATTTACCGGCGTTTCATTGGCTAACCAATGTGTCAATCATCAGTTGAATCGATCACTATTGGCTAAAGTTATTCGGAGGTCAAGAGGCGGATCCTTCTTATCATTTACAGACTGCCATTGGCTCAAACGGCAAACAAAGCCTGCAATTGGCCGAAAAAGATGTGTCAATCATCAGTTGATTCGATCACTATTGGCTAAAGTTTTTCGGAGGTCAAGAGGCGGATCCTTTTTATAATGTACAGGCTGCCATTGGCTTAAACAGCGAAACAAAGCCTGCAATTGGCCGAAAAAGATGAATGCGTATAGCATGTGGCCGATGGCATAGAGAAATCATTTTTTTCTATTCTGTATTTGTAAATATTGTATTCTCCTGGATTTACTACCCTCACGGATATAAGAGGACATTGCCTGCACATTATTATGAACACAATGACTTCGGTGAGCTATTCCCGGTTTTATATTGTCTTGTTTCAGACTGAACTCGATGTTTCTGTGATAAGCGGTGCAGATAATGGATGGAATGGAGTGTCTATTTTTAAATTAAACTCAATTCCAAGTGTTTATTGTCATATGCACAGTAAAGTTGCGAGCGAAAAAGAAAATAGATACGAAGGAATGGTTATCATTTCTTGAATCCCAAGACTTTAACCTTCCGAATGATGGAAAGATGCATTTGAGTGACATCTTACGGACACCGCATTCGCACGTGTTCTCGACACGTATTTGCGTCTTTGCAAGCTTTCGGAATGTTAAGGGGGTAATAAGTTGGACTGAACTATCTGACTGTTTTGTCCACGTTCCCATTGTAGCGCCTTATAATCCGGTGCGTCTTATATATGTCAAAAATAGGACCAAAAACTATTTTTTCGGGGTGCGCCCTATAACCCGGTGCGCCTTATAGTGCGGAAAATACGGTAGTCATCAAAGTCAACAAAATTACATCTTTCGATCGGCGGTGGTTTTCTTTCTTTGAAGATACTGGAAAAATTAAGAAATTGGCATGCAAAGTGATTGAATTTGGCCCTGAAAAGGTGTACTAACCCTGCAAACATACAACATGACGACAATAAGCAGCTGCAACATTCTTTTCCACTGTCTTCTAACCACCTCAAGTACAGACGCTGTAAGGGAAATTATGATCTAAGTGTACCTTTTATACTATATTCTATATTTTACACCCAATATATACTTTATACATTTATATATCTTTATACGTTTATATATTTCTATGTTTTACTCAAAACCAGTTAAGTATTCAAGTTGTTCTCAGGAGCAAGCACTTTCAAGGTCAGGACAATAAGGTTCACAAGCTAAAATAATTTGTCTTTAATTAAAAGCCACAATTCATACACACACTGGTAGACTCCTGTTATCAAACAGGTTTACGGAACTCCTTTGCTAAACCATCTACAACTTGAAGGCCACTGGGTACTTTCTCAAGACTCCTATCTATTCTCTAATAATGAACTGCTGACACATGAATCATTCAAAGGAATTTGTAAGAAAAGGGCCAGCGGTGTATATTACACCATGTAACCAAAGAAATTGTCCAATCAGAATCTTTTTACGTACACGTGGGTTCTTTCTATCCTCCAATCAGAATCCACGAGACCGTATAAAATGAAGGCTCACACTTCAGTCTGCGGCAGTATTTAATTTCAATTCAAGAATGCAATTTTGCCTTGTTTCAATGTGCTTCCTCATCTTTAATAAACGAGTTTGATTATGACTTATAAGTTTATTTCACCCGGATGTGTGAATGTTTTTAAACTGACAGACACTCCCCTACTTACCATTCGACTGACGAAAAAAACGGTAGATACGAACATTTTTCGGGGATGTCGAAAAATATCCGGACCTTGCTATAAGTTGGATTTCATATTGTGTGCACCTTTTTCCGTGTAGAGGACAGTACTGATGTGCTTTTCCCGCCGCGTGGCGGGGTGAGATGTCACCCAGCATCCATCCTGGAAAAGAAATCTGGCTTCTACTTCCTATTTCGCCTGTAAACATACTGTACTGTATCTCTAGAACTTTGACGTTTTTAGTGTTTAATATGTCGTGCATCCATTCAATATAGTTGGTGTAAAGAAGAGGCGAGCCGTTTCTTTTGAAATGAGAGTGGAATAAGAAAGATTACGGTTGAGAAAATGGTTGAGTTGCTTTTTTTCTGCCACTTTTTACCACGGTGGAGGAAGTAAACTAACTCTTGAAATCCATCCATCCATTATATGCACTGCTTATCCTCAGTAGGGTCGCGGGGGCGCTGTAGCCTATCCCAGCTATCTTCGGGCAGTGGGCAGGGGACACCCTGAACTTGTTGCCAGCCAGTCGCAGGGCACACAGTGACAGACAATTCACTCGCTCATTCACACCTAGGGACAATTTGGACCGGCCAATCAACCATGCATGTTTCTGGAATGTGGGAGGAAACCAGAGAGCCCGAAGGAAACCCATGCAAGCACTGGGAGAACATGCAAACTCAACACAGGTGGTTTGATCTCGCGACCTCAGAACTGTGCCGCACACGCGCTAACCACTGCACCGCAGTGCTGCCCCTCTTGAAACCCATTTTCCACAAATAAGTTAAACTTCACTTTATTTATCTTCAGAGAGCATGTTATTTTATTATATGTTTATTTTTTAGTACAAAAGAGGTTACTTATACAAGCCTTAAACATACTTATATAAACCTTGAACATACAAAATATAGCACTGAAGCAACTTACGAACAAATTCAACTTGGAACTATCTTCCGAAACCCATCTCGTTCGTAAGTAGGGCAGCGTCAGTACTCTTTTTGCCTCCAGGCTAAGCCCTGTCCATTGGATACGTCACAATATTTTCAAACAAATGAAGGGGTCTATTCATATTGTCATCCTCTGTCCTAAATTGGTCTTTCTCTGCCGTCCACACAGGGGTGCTCACTCCCGCAACGAGAGCACAGACAGCGGCCTAAGCGTCAGCAGCCTGCCACGCTCTTCTGATCTAGCGCTCACATCTGTGGATCACATGGACACAGGTAAATGCTAGCTTGCTAACATAGAGCAGATAGTATCGATGTGCTCAATAGTATTTTATGGGAACAACTTGAGTTGAAAAAATGATTTACTTTTGTATATTTAATTGAATCTGGTGAATTTGAAAATCGATTTAGTTTGAATTACTTATTTTTCTCTTTGATCAGTTATTTGATAATTTTTATTTAATTATTTTCATACTTATAGTTTTATAGTTTATATAGATACCAGATACAAAAAAGCTCTACAGCCCAACAATGCTAACAAATAGTACAAATTTTCCCTAATTTACTACACCAGTTGATCACAAATTACGAAATGCGTGCATCGATGAAAACTATGAAATTGAAACAAAAATACAGTGGGACCTCGCTACTTCGCGGTTCCGCGTTCGCGGCTTCAGCCAACCTTAGCACGGCGCGCCCTTCTCATTTCCCGTGCGGCTCCGCTTCACCGCCCCACCAACCCCACAGGTCCCCCCTACCCCTTTCCCCCGCGGCCGCCCGCCCGTCGGCCGGAGCCATCGAGGGCCGTGTTGCGCCATGTAGAGCCATCGCGGCCCGAGCGGGAGACGCCGGGCGCCGGTGTTGTGCCCAAATCAGACTCCCGTACAAAATCCTCGCGTGAACGCGCTTCCTGCTGCGCTTCCGACAGCACCCGACCCGCTCTGCTTGTCACGGTGTCGTGCGTATCGTGCCCGAAAGTACCCGCGCCGCGGGTTAGGGGCTCGCTCGGGAACCTAATAAGGATAAGCGGTGCAGATAATCAGATGAGATGAGATTTTCTTTTGTTTGTTTGATTTTCACTTTTTGCGGGTGGTTTTGCTCCCCATTAACCGCGATAACCGAGGTCTTACTGAAAAGCAATCCCCAATTTTGTGTTCATAATGGCAATATTTCCTTGGTTATTTGTGGTCAATTAGCGTCATCTGCTGGACACTTGCAGTAATACCAAGTTTGATGTCTTGAAAAACTTAAAAATTGTGTTTTCAAAAGCCATTACAAAAAAAATTGAGAAATCTGAAAATTATATTTATACATTTCGATAAAAACAGAGATAGTTAGTGTAAATAAGTTTATTGTATTGGCAAATTAAAGAACACAAACAATTCTTTCAGAATCTTAATTCCCCCCGCCCCCCTATACTTTAGTGTTGCTTATTATATGTATCAGTGCAGCATTTCAAAGACTTAATCTGTCGTACAGATGGTTTTACAATAACAGATAGTGTCCAAATTTTGTTTAATTTGAAACAAATATTTCAGAGTATCTGTTCCCATTATCTTCCTATACTTTGTATGTACTTTCCTCACATGGCTGAAAACTCGCTTACTGTCCACATTAGAGATTGTTAACTTAATTACCTATGTAAATCTCGTCAATGGAAAGTAATCTTGCCTGACTTGATTTCGGATTAGCACCGCAACAATATTAGCAATCTATGATGATATTGTGGTCTTCTACCATGACAGACGATCGGGACAAGATGCAAAATGGTCAAGAAGGGTCCCACAAAGAAACATTTTTACAGGAAAAAAACGTTTTGTCCCCATTCAAAAAAATTCCATGCACAATTTGAAATGATTAAAAAGGATATGGATACAGAGAAAAAGTAAAAAATTGACAGATTTTTTTTATATCTTCTTTTTGATGCCTACATGACAATTAAGTACCAAAAGCACAAAGACAACTAAATGATGCTGTTACATTGTGCTCATTTTAGTTCTTTTTTGTGGTTACATTTATTTAAAGTTACAGTAACCATGGGTTTGTACAGGTTCTTGAAATCCTTGAAAATGCTTGAATATTAATGATGTTTTTTTTAAGGTTTGAAAAGTGCTTGAATTTTAGGTAAAGCACTTGTAAATCCTTGAAATTGTTGCCATGTTTTTTGGGTTAGGTGTTGGGTCAGTGTAGAGGTAAGATCCTAGGCCAGGCCCAGAACCTGACCCGACACCAATGACCAATTGGCCTCTTAAAAGAGAATTGACCCTTTGTAAACAGTAGTAAACCGTACTGCCCATGGGTGAGGCCATTAAACAGTAGACAACTATACTAAAAAAAAAAAGCTAATCTATTCAACGCCTATGGCAATGACTAGTCAAACCAATATTGTGCAGTTGTTGGATGAGGTAGCTCACCTTGTCGGAAAGCACAAAGAGCGGCATTTAGAGAAACTGAGGATAGCAGGGTTGGATACTGACCCATTCCTTTCTCCCTTTAACATATTCACAGATCTAACCAAACCAGTTCGCTTGACTTCAGTCCACACTATCTGTACCGCTATAATGTAATTGGAGTATCCCCATACATTGGCGCTCGTTTTAAAGCCTATAAAAGTCAGGATGGTTACCAGTTGTTTTTGGTGTTGTGCCAAAAAATGCACTCCGGGCATGAAATGTTCACACTCGCGCAAAAGCTACTAAAACAAATATAGGTATCTAATTTTCGGGGATTGTAATTGAACAGTAAAGCACAGGGGCAATTTCATGTTTAAAAATCACTTTTGAGCCTGTTGAAAATATTTACTTTGGGCAAAATCACGCTTCATCTTCTGAAGGTTTGTCTCCTGTTTTATCCTTTGATAATTTAACAGTATATTTCGGCGAAATAAGCTTTATGGTGGAGCACATACCAGTTTTAAAAATATGTGATATTTGGTAGGTTAATGTTTTGAATCTCTGGTTCATCGCAATAATAGGCAGCTCTTTTAAGTACCCATTGACTGGTAAAAAAAAAAGGCAATGGTTTAGATAGATAGATAAATAGATAGATACTTTATTCATCCCCGTAGGGAAATTCACACTTCCAGCAGTATCCTTGTGTTGAAAATAAAACAATAATAAAGTAAGGTTTGACACTTAACGTTGGCCTTGTGTGCTAATGTTTTATCCCAGGTGCCATTAAATCTGAAATCGACGAAATGAAAGCTGATCAAATTGCTTATTATTCTCATTTTAAGTAGGCCAATGTCGTTATCCACAGCAGACATCAGACACACTTACTTACAGTAGCACTAGCTAACTGATTATTTGCTTTATTGAGTGTCTTTGGTGTGACTTGTTCCTACTTAACATAAAATTGCTCGGAAAATACATCAAACATACCTTGTAAAAAATGCTCGCTGAAAATCCTGGGGTACTTTAAAGGCTGCCAGTCCCTCCAATTTTTTCCAGAAATGCATCACTGTTTTGTCTTTAAAAGGGAAATGATAAATTGCCAAATAAGGCTTAGAACCTTGCAGGTTTGCACAGCATACAAATACCAAAAGCACCAAGACACATGAATGACGCTGTTACATCTTGCTCATTTAGGTTCAGTGCAAGCAATATTTATGAACTAACGGTGTTATCACACATCACAGGCGAGTTTGGCGAGTCGCCGACTTTGCAGGACTCTATGCCCGCCATGAGCGAGAACGAGGTGTTGATGCCCTGCATCCCGGAGGGTCTGACTTCGGACATCCTGATGGACATGGAGACAGTCCTGTCCAGCTCGCACATGGACCGCGATAGTCTGCTTACCTGGCTATAGAGACACACCTTTTTTTTTGTCCTCTCCAAGAACTCTTGTGTGGATTGTTGGCTCTAATGTAAGATACTTTTTTTTGGGGGGGGGGGGGGGGGGGATGGGGGGGATCTTTTACAGCTGCCTAACAATTCCCCGCCTGGTGCCTTTGAAATAGCCTCACTTGAGGCATTAAAATGCAGGGATTCTTCCTTTTTGAGAGGCATTTGGAAGAACGCACTTGGTAAGGACACTCATCTAGGCCAGTGTTTTTCAACCAGTGTCTAGACTAAACTTTGTCTTGTGTGCTGAGAGAAATTGCCCCATTTTATCTTTGCAAAAAAACAGGCCATTGTTCACTATATTTGATTTCATGCAGTCATTAGCTGAATAACTGGGTGATTCTTTGTTTGCAGCAACATTTAGGTGTCATGATATTCGGGGAAAAAAAATCCAATGTTTTTATGATTTTATTACAACACTAGTATGTTTAACACTGAGACATGAATATTGGTCAAACTCAGAGATTAATAAAATTATAACTTATTTTCTTGAACAGTGTCTCTGAATGTTTTCCACCCTCCCATTTTCTAACAAACATTTTACCAACTAAGCTTATTTTCTAAAAATGTTTTGTTCATAATAACATAGATCTACACTATATGACGTCAATGCTTTATTAATGCTTTTGGTTTACACATAAAAAGAACAGTTATACATCAAATAATGTGAAATCCTTGCACATGATTTCGCTGATTTAGTTTTATTTAAAAAAGGTAAAACATTGATGGTAGTTAAAAAAAGAAATCCAGTTGGGGAGGCAGTAGCTCAGGAGGTAGAGCGATCGTTTCAGGATTAAGGGATCCCAGTTCGAATCCCGGCTTGTCAGTGTTACATGTCGAAGTGTCCTTGGGTAAGACATTGAACTCCCACTTACCCCCAATAAGCAGGTGAGCGCCTTACATGGCTGCACAGATCACGGCCGCTATTGGGAAATGTGAAGCACAATGTAAAGCGCTTTGGGAAGTCATTGACTTGAAAAGCGCTCTATAAATGCAGATCATTTCATTTCAATGTTATTATTATATAAATAATATAGATTAATATTATTATCATCATCATCATTACTCCCTGTTTGGTCCACACTCCTACCTGTTGGGTTCATAGACCTAACAGGCTGAAACGTTTTTAGATGACTTTGCTGCAGCTCTTTAGCTTTTAGCTACCTAACTTTCAACAGAATGATACCTAAATCTAATTGTTTTTTTTGAAATATTGTACCCAAATATTATGCCATAACAAAATAAAACTTTAAGAGTGCCACATACAAGTATAACACTTTTAAAATAAAAAGGAGAGTAAGAATTGAAGCTTACCCCTTACCCCAGTAAACTGCTTTTATCGAATTGTTATCTTTTTGTGGGGCAATTGAGTACATTCCAGTAGGGTGGAACATGAAAGGACATGAAGAATTTGAACAAAATACTAGGTAAATATGTAAATTACTAACATTTGAATACATGATGAAATTAAGTATAGTATAGACAATCAGAATTTTAAAGAAAAAACATTATTTTATAATTTTATGGACTACACCTATTGAAGTTGATTACATTGCACTGCGGAACCAATAAAATTGCGCATCTGTGTCACCAAAGATTTATTTAAAACACAAAATCATTTTTGAAGTGCATTTTATTTGGGGTTAAATGAATGCAAACACTTAAAGTGAATAATTAAAATGCTTTTATATACATTTTGCAGAGTTTGGAGACAAATTGGGGTAAGAGCAGACATGAAATTTGCTACAAACAGAGAATCACCCAACTCTAATATTTATTCATTTCTGTAGGTGACAGCAGATAGCTATTCATTCATTAACTCTTGAGGAAGTACAGGGAAATATATTTAATAACTTATGTTATTTGAACTAAAAATGATAAGTTTAAACTTTAACAGACACTCAAAATAAGAGAAGACATCGATTGATTTTGAACTTGCAAGGAGAACAGGGAGAGAAGCCTTCAAATAAGGAACTCCAACCTGCTCTTAAGGCCTTCTACTAAGCCCTTTCTTTTTATTAATGCTTTTGGTTTACACATAAAAAGAATAGTTATACATCAAATAATGTGAAATCCTTGCACATGATTTCGCTGATTTAGTTTTATTTAAAAAAGGTAAAACAGATGGTAGTTAAAAAAAAAAATCCACTTGGCTGATACATTTTCTTCGTTTTAAGTATCTTTGTTGTGTTTTTTATCATTTTTCTTTAAAAATACACTAAAATAACCTGTATTACCTCCTGAGCCACAATAACTACAAAATATAAAAAAACTATACTGTCAATTTAAGCAATATCATAATTTCTGCCTCAAAAACAAAGGACGTGTGACTTCAGATTCTTTCATGAAAAGAGTGCCTTGCCTCAAGTTTGAAAACACTGATCTAGGCAATTTAAAAAAAATTGAGCCCACTTAATGGTGACTTCTGCCGAGCACATTGGAAAGCCACAGTATGACTAGTAGAAATAATACACATACCGGTAAAGATATTTAAACGCGAGTGCTATGTATTTCTCATATCAGTATTTTCCGCACTAGAAGGTGCACTCTCAGATTTAAAAAAAAAACGTGATGGATTTAAAACTACAGTAAGAGCTTGTGTTGCGTAAGAATATACATTTTAATTTAAATGTATTTCATAGAAATTCATTACACATTATGAAATTGGGTTTCACCCTTAAAATTTACAAATGTATTCACATATGGTTACTGTGCTGTCCTCACATTGAAATATCCGCTTATTCGTCAGCAAGACAGCTAGTGAATGCAATTATTTTATTTGTATTTTCTCAGTTGCTGTTTAGGGCGGCACAGCGGCTTAGTGGTTAGCGCGTTAGCGGAAAAGTTCTGAGGTCATGGGATCAAATACATTGACCAGCCTTCCTTTGCGGAGTTTGCATGTTCAACCCGTGCTTGCGTGGTTTTCCTCCGTGAACTCAGGTTTCCTCCCACATTCCGAAAACATGCATGTCAGGTTAATTGGCCAGTCCAAATTTTCCCTAGGTGTGAATGAGCGAGCTAGTTGTTTATCCCTGTGTGCCCTGCAACTGGCTGGCAACCAGTTCAGGGTGTCCGAAGACTGCTGGGATGGGCTCCAGCACACCGGTGACCCTACTGAGGTGCAGTTAATGGATGGATGGATGGACGGACGGATAGTTGCTGTATTTCGGACAATGGTTATCATTGAGGCCATTCGAGGATCGCTGTAAAACTAAAAACGTCCTGTTAGCTTGCTAATTATACAGATACTTTCTGAGCTAAGCCAAGACGAACTGAAAACAATTCAAACAAGAGTACGTAATGTTGTACAAAACATACCGGTACCCAGTAATAAAAGTATTCATTCAAGTAAATCAAAATATGTTTCATATTTACTGACAATTATTGCCCAAAGCAACAAGAGACTGTTGAAGTTTTGCATTTCACTTTTGTTTCCTTTTAGCAACAAAGAATTAACATGTTAAACACAAGAGGCCACTAGATTACCTTATGTTTCTCAAAGGCAGAACAGTTACCGTACGCAGCATCATTTCAATGTAACTATGCATTTCCAATTAAAAGTTTTTGGGTGCACTTTATAGTCTGTAAAATACGCAATGGTTTCTTATTCAGAACCACCTCATTGTACAAAAAAAACCTCTTAGAGTCAAATCAGAATCAGAAAAAATTCAGGCATGTAGATACCTTGCACAAAATAAACCGAACACCACCTGAAAAAAGAATTCAGTCAAAAAAAGCTCACAACAAATGGAAGTTATCAAAGCTTTTATCTAGTGAAGTAATTATCATATTTTACATAAACTGTGTATATTGTTGTGGTTTATTTCCCTCAAATCCTTTTCCCCTGGTTTAGCTTCATCAGACGGTGGAAATTTTGGGAAAAGGGTGGAGAGAACAAACACATGAATGAAGTACTGCCAATTGTCCCAAATATATTTTTTCCTTCTCTACGGGGGTATATTAATAGGTGGGCTTTTTATTTGAATCTGTTGTTAATCTTGAAGGACAGTGTGTAATATTTAGTGCCTTCTAGTGGCACAACAAACTTACGTTCAGTAAAAAAACGAAACATTGATTTGAATATTAGGCAAAAACTATCATGCCAATGTTAAATTTTACAAAAGATCATTGGTCGAGGAATTTGTATTTGACAGTGGAATCAACGCTTGGTTAGCCGTCATGTTTGCCTGCCCTGTTGTTGCATGCTGAAGCACTGGTTTTCGTTTGCAAAGGACAACAGTGCCATCTAGTGGTCAAATATTACACACTGGGGTTTTAAAAATGGATTACCACCTTTATTATCTTTGCATTTGGTAGTGAATGAAGACTTTTTCCAAGTGCCGCTTAACAGAGCAACATGCTAGATGTAGATGTTGCTGTGTTTTGTTTTAAAACTTCAGTGCCTAGCGAAAGTATTAGCGCACCAAGAACTTTTTTTCATTCTGCCGCATTTCGGAATGGAAATTTAAAGGTAGAAAACTCAAATCAGCTTTCTATGAATCAACTTTGAGACGCACAATCTTGAAAAGAAACCAAATTATTTGAACATTTAAAATTGTGCTAACAAAAAAATAACTACTTTGTGCAAGCTCCTTTTCCTGCAATCACAGCAACAATTAATTTTGGGTATGTCTCAGAAGTTTTGCACCTCTTGAAACAGAAATATTGATGGGGATTGTTTTTGCACAACAATTTTCAAATCTTTCCACGAATGATCTATAGGATTGAGGTCTGGACTTTGTCTTGTCCATTCTTACACCTTTGTATTATTTGTTTCAAACCTTTCCATTGTAGATTTTGCTTTATGTTGAGGGTTGCTGTCCTGTTGGATTGTGATCCTGCGCCCCATTTTCAGGTTTCTTGCAGACTCCCAACAGATTTTATGTCAGAATCATATTTGCCTCCATTTATCATCCCATCAACTAATGATCTTCCCAGTCCCTGCTGAAGAACAGCAAGCCCAGAGCATGTTGCTGCCACCACCATGTTTGACAGTGGGGATAGTATTTTTAGGGTGATGTGCAGTGTTACTCTTGCGTGAAAAGTAACGCTTTGCATTCAGCCCAAAAAGTACCATTTCGGTCGCATTTGACCGGAGCACCTAGTTCCACATGTTAATTGTCTTCCCCATGTACCTTCTTGCAAATGCCAAACGTGCCATTTAATGGTATTCTTCCAGAAATGCCTTTCTTCTTGCCACTCTTCCATAAAGGGCAGATTTATGCAGAGTACGACTATTAGTTGTCTTATGCACAGATTGTCCCACGTCAACTGTATATTGGCTGCAGGTCATTCAACGTGGTCATTCAACGTGATCATGGGCCCCTTGGTTGCTTCTCTAAATAGTTTTTTGCTAACTTAAGGCCCATCTCCGAGTTGTCCTCTATTTTCAAGATCCTGGAGAATGTTCTGTATCCTCAACTTAAGTCTTTTATTGATGAGCATGATGTTCTGGAGGTTTTTCAGTCACGTTTTAAGTCTCTGCATAGCACTATGTTCGCACTCAACAAAGGTTTTTAATGAAATCCTCCTACTCGGGAGATTTTGTGATCCAAGACCTGCTGGACCTCTCTGCTGCTTTCGACACAGTGGACTACGATATTTTATTATCTAGGCTGCATCACCAAGCAGGTATTTGTGGTAGTGCTTTTTGTTGGTTTAGGTCTTCTCTAACTGGCAGGACTGTGGGCGTAAGCCTTGCTTGATTTGAATCTTCCCCCACTTTTGGGGTTCCACAGGGCTCAATTGTGGCAGTATTAAAGGGCTTTTAAATAAAGTTGACTTGAGAGTAAAATTAAAAGTTTAGAGGATCTTGGTAGGTTTTCAGTGGTTTTGTGTCCCCTCCATTTTTATGATTGTTTGCTCAGTGCTCTGGGAGATATGTAAATGTTGCAAAATCTTTTTGTATGCTATTACTGCTTTGAACTTTTCCACAACTTTTTTCTGGACATGCCGGTTACGTCCTTTGGTCTTCATAATGGTGTCTGTTCTTCAGTGCCACCCCTGAGTCCTTCACAGAGCAGATGAGTTTAAACTGTGACTCGGTGACACACTGGTGCACTCTGTGTCATTGTTAGTTATTTAGGTCGACATTTGTAGGATTCAGAAGTCATAAAGAACTTCTGGAGTCAGTTGGCTGAGCTAAGAGAACAAGGCGCCAATATTTTTCAACATGTACCTTTCAGTTTTTTTGTTGTAAATTTTATATAAAATCTTTGTCTCAAGTATTGTTGATTCCTACAAAAATTCAGTTATTAAGCTGTAAGTTTGAAGCCAGAAATGTGGCACTGTGACAAAATGTTCTTCTGCCTGACACTATATCTTTGTGTATTGATCATACCTCCTCACTGAAACACTAGCCTGTCATTTATCGTTCAATGATGCATGACACACCTTGTATGCTATTACAATATGTAACTTGATGAGCTTTATCATTTATTTACGGCGTTTTGTACCTTTTTGTATGCATGTGGTTTATATGTGCATTTATTTTAACCTCACTATTTTTTTTAAAACGCATACTGAACATTTAATAAAGACAAATATTTGGGGAGAGAAGATGGTGTTCTGTATATGTGTGTAAGCGAAATAGTTTGTGGAACCGTTTTGTTTGAAATGACACAATATCAGTGAAGTATAAACAAAATGAGATTTTTTTTTTAAACACACCCATTACGGACAGATTTAGGAATACTGACCAGAACCACAGAATTTTTATTCTAGCCCTAAAGGAGTGTTGTGTATTGTTAAACACTTCCTAGTGATAAAAAAACGGCATTTATTGAAAAATAAATAATTCATAAAATGCATGAAGTATTTGTCTCTCACAATTTTTAATTTCTCAATCCATACAATCTTGTCACTCTTAACGTACTCCTTAAACACTTCATCTCTAAAACATTAAATTTCCTTCTCAAATCTGCAATCAGGCTCCAAGTCTGTGCACCATACAACACAGTGGGCACAATCACACATTCATACACAGTCCTCTCTTGACAACCATACTCATACTCTTGTTACTCATCACTCTTCGGAGCACCCAATAACTTGCTTCCTTGATTCACTCTGTGCAATACCTCACACTCCATTCCACCAAGTGCATTCACATCAAAACCCAAAAACCTAAAGCTTTCAACTTCATCCAGCACCTGTTCATTCAACCTTTTATCCAACGCCATGCCCTCTCCACCACGTGAACACTTCATCACCTTACTCTTGCCAACATCCACACATAACTTGCGCCTATCGCACACTCATCCAAACTCCATTACTAAACTTCTCAATTTTTCCTCAATCTGTGACAAGCGCTGTGTCTTCTGCAAACAACAACTGACTAAACTGCCACACCGTTCCACTGTTATCCATCATGTCTACACCTCTGCCAATTATATATATATATATATATATATATAATGTGTGTGTGTGTGTATATGTATATGTGTGTGTGTATTTACAGTGCATCCGGAAAGTATTCACAGCGCTTCACTTTTTCCACATTTTGTTATGTTACAGCCTCATTCCAAATTGTATTAATTTAATCTCTTATCTCAAAATTCTACACAAAATACTCCATTATGACAATGTGAATAAGTTTTTTTTTTAAACTTTTTTTGAATTTATTAAAAATGGAAAACTAAGAAATCACATTTACATAAGTATTCACATCCTTTGCTTAATACTTTGTTGATCCACCTTTGGCAGCAAATACAGCCTCAAGTCTTTTTGAATATGATCCCACACGTTTAGCACACCTACCTTTAGGCAGTTTTGGCCATTCTTCTTTGCAATAAGTCTCAAGCTGAATCAGGTTGGATGGGAGACGTTTGTGCACAGCCATTTTCAGATCTCTCCAGAGATGTTCGATCGGATTCAAGTCTGGACTCTGGCTGGGCCACTCCAGGACATACACGGAGTGGTTCTGAAGCCAATCTTTTGAGATCTTGGCTGTGTGCTTTGGGTCGTTGTCCTGCTGAAAAATGAACCTTCGCCCCAGCCTTAGGTCAAGAGCGCTCTGGATCAGGTTTTCATCCAGGATATCTCTATATATTGCTACATTCATTTTTCCTTCTATCCTGACTAGTCTGCCAGTTCCTGCTGCTGAAAAAACATCCCCACAGCATGATGCTGCCACCACCATTCTTCACTTTAGGGATGGTATTGGCCTGGTGATGAGCGGTGCCTGGTTTCCTCCAAACGTGGCGCCTGGCATTCACACCAAAGAGTTCAATCTTTGTCTCATCAGACCAGAGAATTTTGTTTCTCATGGTCTGAGAGTCACTCAGTAGGCTTTTTGGCAAATACCAGACGGCCTTCCATGTTCCTTTTACTAAGGAGTGGCTTTCGTCTGGCCACTCTACCATACAGGTCTGATTGGTGGATTGCTGCAGAGATGGTTGTCCTTCTGGAAGGCTCTCCACTCTCCAAAGAGGAACGCTGGAGCTCTGACAGAGTGACCATCGGGTTCTTGGTCACCTCCCTGACTAAGGCCCTTCTTCCCCGATCGCTCAGTTTAGAAGACCGGCCAGCTCTAGGAAGACTCCTGTTGGTTCCAAATGTCTTCCATTTACGAATAATGGAGGCCACTGTGCTCATTGGGACCTTCAAAGCAGCAGAATTTTTTCTGTATCCTTCCCCAGATTTGTGCCTCAAGACAATCCTGTCTCGCAGGTCTACAGACAGTTCTTTTGACTTTATGCTTGGTGTTTGTGCTCTGACATGCACACTCAACTGTGGGACCTTATTTAGACAGGTGTGTGCCTTTCCAAATCATGTCCAATTGTTAAGGGTTTGAGGGTCAAACAGAGTTGCTGGATACAACCGGAATGTTTGATGTTTGATCTTACATTACACATTACACATAATCCAGTGTTTTTCCAAATTGCTCAGTCCGCAATTGAATGGATTTGGGAGTACAGTCCATAAACATGCCCGATTAAAGTCGCCGTCGACGATAAAGCTCCGTTGGGGTGTGCAAGCTGCTGTTTATTGATAGCAGCGGGCAAGAGATTTAGGGCTATGCTAACGTTAGCATCCGGTGAAACGGTTAGCGGTAGAAGGTAAACAGCAAACACAAAGACCACAGTTAACTCTCCCGGTACATAGAAGGGTCTGCACGATACTGCTGGAAACTCCATATCGAGTGAGCAGTGTGTGTCAATGGTTCAGCTGTTATTGTAGCGCGTAGTCTCCAACCCCTGTTTTGGTTGGAGTCTTCGTCTCGTTCGAGCCGGTGATGTAATGCGGCGTTGGGAAAGCCAGGACTCCGTAATGACAAAATAAATACTCCAATTCCGGACGTTGTTGGTGGCGATCCGCAGCTCAAATTCATTCATTGTGGACGATGGATCTGGCGTTGGTTGAACATGCTTGAGAGCGCGGGTCTGTGTGGTCGCCTTCTTAGCTCAGACCCGACTGTCAGCCTTTTCCTTTTGCTCCGTCGTATGTGTATATATGTATATATATACAGGTATATATAGATATATATCTATATATCTATATATATGGGTGTATGTATATGTATGTATATATATATATATATATATATATATGTGTATGTATGTATATGTATATATATATAAATATATATATATATATATATATATATATATATATATATATATATATACATGTATGTGTGTATATGTACGTGTGTGTATGTATGTATGTGTGTATGTATATGCAGGGTTGGGTAGGGTTACTTTAACTTGATTACTTTCAATTACTTTTGGATTACTCCAATACCAAATTTGCTAAAAGACACTAAATATGAAAAACTAAATATTGATAAAATTATGACTCACAACACGTGGTAAGCTTTCTCTCCTGGCTTTGAGCTCTTTGATCTCCGGCAAAACTAACATAAAATGCGACAGAAACTAAATGAAAATAAATCCAAACAGCCTGCCAACATCATTTTTGCTGTTCCATGTATTCTGTTACTCCCCAAACCTGCACAAAATGTAGTAATTTTATTTTATCCCAGAATATTTTAAAATTCGAAGTACTGTATGACAGTGGTTTTAGTTTTGTGAACGCGGAAGTAGGTAGGCTATTGACCAAACCGGGCGGAAGTGATCACCCCGGGACTTTCCGTCACCGAACAATCAATTAACCGTGAGTACGGGTTTAAAAATATTTTTGTGCGGTGTGGAATTTGTTAAAATATATTATGGTTGTACTAGCTTCTGACTAATGGAATCCTTAATGCGCATTTCTTTTCTCACTTCGATAAATCGAGCGTGCTTGCGGGCACCAGTAGCGTTAGCAGGCCGTTTTTTAATATACATCAAACGTGCTTGCTTAAAATGATTTAATTTGTTCTTTTATAACTATATTTATTTTAAAGACCATACTACATTATTTATATAACGTTATGTATCGACTCGTTAAAACAGAAAGCTCTATGATTCATCAAAGAAACGACAACTGTTTTTTTTTTAACGACAACCAATAATTATCGTTAGATTGGATATTTTCTCCGTCTATTTTTCCTAATTCTTGAATCTTCATCAGCGGTTTTCGTGTAACATTTTGGTGGGTTCACGTCAAGCAGCTGGTTTAATTTTGACCTTTTTGAGCCACACCTTTTATGTTTTATAAAGACAAAATTAAACTCAAACACACTCTCTATACAAAAGTTTCAATCTGACTTGATAAAATATATGAAATATTAATAATAATGTTGCCTGAGCGCCATGTCAACAAATATTAAACTTTAAATTTGTCGACCTTCCACAGTTAAGACCAGTGATGGCAAAATCAACCCCCATAAAGCAGTGAAGCCCTGCTGGGAAATGCTCCACACAGATATAAGGGGGTTCAAGATGATTCATTTTGACTACGCCGTCATATGGACTGAAAAGTTTATAACATGCTTGGTGCATGCGATAAAAATGGGGTGTAAAATAGACTCCGAATACAAAACCATATATTTGAAGAATGTATCAAGAGACAGTGTATTATGTTTTGTATTGTTATCTTGTTCTTATGCAGCAAGTGTAAAAGTGAAATAGGAGGTAAGTGATTATTCTTTTTTTTTTTTTAACAATAGTCTTTTTCGGAGCTTTTTTAAGGCAGTTTCTTTTTCGTACAGAATTTCACCTGCCCATAAAAATCTCTTTCACGTGGTACATACAGTCGTAGGCAAAAGTTTGGGCACCCCTGCTCAAACGCAAGATTATCCTTTATAAATCATTGGTTGTTCGGATCAGCAATTTCTGTTTAATATAGCATATAGCAGACACAGTGATATCTGAGAAGTGAAATTAAGTTCATAGGATTTACAGAAAGTGTGCAATGATTACTTAAACAAAAGTTGGCAGGTGCATAAATTTGGGCACCCTTGTTGTTTTATTGATTTGAATACCTTTAGCACTAATTATTGGAACACAACATTTGTTTTGTAAGCTCCTTGACCCTTGACCTACATACACAGGTGAATCCAATCATAAGAAATGGTATTTAAGGTGGACAGTTTCACATTGTTTTCCTCTTTGCATCTTCTCTTAAGAGTGGCAACATGGGAGCCTCAGAACACCTCTCAAATGACCTGAAAACAAAGATTGTTCAACATCGTGGTTTAGGGGAAGGATACAAAAAGCTAGCTCAGAGATTTCAGCGTTCAGTTTCCACTGTGAGACATAGTGAGGAAATGGAAGACCTATAGGCACAGTTCTAGTGACAGGCCAAGAAAAATCTCAGAAATGCAGAGGCGAAGGATGGTGAGAACAGTCAAACTCAACCCACAGACCAGGTCCAAAACACCTATAACATGATCTTGCTGCAGATGATGTCTCTGCGCATCGTTCAACTATTCAGGGCACTTTGCACAAGGAGTTATTTTATGTGAGAGTAATGCGGCAGAAGCCTTTTCTGCGCACGTGCCACAAACCGAGTCACTTGAGGTATGCTAAAGAACATTTCAACAAGCCATCTTCATTTTGGAATAAGGTGCTGTGGACTGATTAACTTAAAATTGAGTTATTTGGACATAACAAGGGACGGTATGCATGGCGGAAGAAGAACACAGCATTCCAAGACAAATGCACTTGCTACCCACAGTAAAATTTGGTGGTGGTTCCATCATGTTGTGGGGCTGTGTGGCCAGTGATGGTATTGGCAATCTTGTTAAAGTTGAAGGTTGCATGGATTCCAGTCAGTATCAGCAGATTCTTGCAAACAACAAAGCTGAAGTTGCGCCGGGGCTGGATACTTCAACAGGACAACGACCCCAATCACTGCTCAAATTCTACTAAGGCATTCGTGCAAGAGGATCAAGTTTAATGTTCTGGAATGGTCATCTCAGTCCCCAGACCTGAATATAATTGATTAGCTGTGGTGTGATTTAAGCGGGCTGTCCATGCTCGGAAACCTGACTGAAGTGAAGTTCTTTTTCAAGACGAATGTATGAAAATACCTTCAACCAGAATCCACACCCTCATTGGAAGCTATAGGAAGCGTTTAGAGGCTGTTATTTCTGCAAAAGTAGGATCTACTAAATATGGATGTAATTTTTCTTTTGGGGTTCCCAAATTTATTCACCTCTCTACTTTTGTTCAAGTAATTATTGCACACTTTCTGTAAATCCTATGAACCTCATTTCATTTCTCAGATCACTGTTTGTCTGCTATATGATATATGTAACTGAAATTGCTGATCCAAACAACCTATGATTTATAAAGGAAAATCTTAAACGATCAGGGGTGCCCAAACTTTTGCACACGACTGTATAACGCAGGGGTGCATAGATGTGTGATAGCAAGTTTGTAAGGATTTTGAAGTGCATATTTCTTAGATTCCCAGTACTGAAAGGCACTTTCAACTATGGGGGCATTTCTTTACAGCTTTTATTTCGAACTACACTCAAAGCTAGCGAATCATTTCCCGAATCAGTCTCATGGTACATCAGCTTTGCGGAATTTTAAACTTCACTGCTTTTGTCACCAACACACACTCCAACCCGCGGTTCATCAACCACTCATCTAAAATACACTGCACATGCTTCAGAGATTCGAGCCGAGGAGCGCATCGCATCAAAGATTCTTGAAGTTCATTTTAATATAATATTTGTTGTTAATAATGTCAAGTCAAGTCATGTGTTTTTGTGTTGCCTTTAATCACAAGAAGACACAAAGGGCTGTACAGACAATACACAGACATTATCAACATAAAATATAAATAATAACAGAGTTTTTAAAAGTTCCTCAAGCTCACAATATCCCTAAACTTGATGTCCCCTGCCCACTTCCCGAAGATAGCTGGGATGGGCTCCAGCACCCCCGCGACCCTACTGAGGATACGCGGTGCAGATAATGGATGGATGATCTAATATGTTCAAACATTACTACCTACAAAACTAAAGTAAAATAGTGTAGAGCGCCCACTAAAGTTTTGTAAACTACATAATTAAATAATCAATGTTTAGTACTTCATTAATATTTTTGATTTATTTTAGTATATGGCTATTTTAAAGTAGTTTTAGGGTGTTGTTTATATGCGATGTAGGCATATATGCAAATATATACTTAGTTTTGGTTTTGCTGGTCATTTTCGTTTTTTGAAAAAGGGTGAATATAGTCTAATCTCTTTGTTTTAAATGGCACAATCCTTTCCCTCGATAAATTTGAGAAGTGGACATTTGTTCTTGATTTGGTTCGCAGCCTATCTTATTTGTAATCATTTTATATTGAACCTTGCATCAATGCAAACAAAATTGGCATTAAACAGTCAGACGCTAAAAGGTTAACATGGAGAAAAATACAAAGAGCAAAATATGAAAATGAATGATAAAATATATAAAGTAAAAATAAAAATGATAATGACATGTTTATCCCAACACAAAGGGCTGCCTTTTAAGCATATTACATATGATCTGCACTTGGAGAATTACTCGGACATCCTCGACCCCTGGTGGCCCCAAAATTGAGGGTCGAAGTGTGGGTGGTCGACAACACATAGACAAGCAATGAACAGCATTTGAATGTTTGGACTTTATTAGGGAGTGGACAGCATGAATAACATTCATTAACACATAAGTGGTGGGCTCAAAACAAGTTATGCCCAGAGTTGGTTTGTAAAAATGTCACTAAATACTGCAACTAAGAAGTATTTACCTTCAGTTATGGTCGTCTCAGTACTAACCTTGGGAATGGAGTGGTCATTATTTGTTCTCCATTCCATTTCCTACCTACTAATCTTTGGGCATGTTTGAAATCTTCAAAGTCCTCTCAAGTTTATTGTGGATCTCATCTCATTAGCCGTACCGCTTATCCTCATTAGGGTCGCGGGGGGGCTGTGGGCAGGGGACACCCTGAACTGGTTGCAAACCAATCGCAGGGCACACGGGGACAGACAACTCACTCGCTCATTCACACCTAGGGACAATTTTGGACCGACCAATTCACCTTAAATGTATGTTTTTGGAATGTGGGAGGAAACCGGAGTGCCCGGAGGAAACCCACACAAACACGGGGAGAACATACAAACTCAGCACAGGAAGTCTGGAGCTGGATTTGAACCCACGCAGGAGGTTCCCATGACATGAACTGTGCCGCACAAGCGGTAACCACTGCGCTGCCGTGCTGTATTGTGGATCATTTATCATTTTTTCATCAATGCGCCAAGTTTACGCTTGAAAGAATATCCAGAAAACGGTAAAAAGAGGACCTCACACTCATTTTGATGCATCTCGATAAGACACACAGAAAAATTCCTAATGACATTTCTGTTTACTAGCCTTAAAGGAAGATAAGCATTACACCGCTCTTTCCCCTAGGAGGGAAACACTGTTTTGCACTAAATGCGTCAAAATAGTGATTTTTATCTCATAGCCAGATGTACTCATGAAAAGAGCATTGGTTTGCTTTGGCCATTATATATAAAATTATTTTTAAATTTATATTTTAATGTGGTTTTCAAATGCTTGAGTATTGGTGAAGTGCTTGAAAATGCTTGAACTTGTTGCGATTGCCATGTTTCCTGGCAGTCTGACTCTATAGACAACACAATAAATGAAGGAAAATAAAGTGCGTGAAAATGACGCCGACATGCCTGCTCTGGAGGCTTATCATTATGGCTCATTGGAATTTTTGATTTTTTTAATGAGAGATTATCAAGATTAATAAAACATTATGCACCAAATGATCTAGTATTTATTTATTTCATATGTTTTGCCGGAGTTTCTGAAAAACACATGAACTATGAATTAAAATATTTGCAGATGTACAACACGTTTTGCAAAATACAAAACAATTTTAGGTTTTAACACACAGATTTAAAGTCGAACAACAACACAAAATCCCTAGAAATGCAAAACAAAAAAGGAAGAAATTCAAAATATGAACTCTTCCGTGCTATAAATAAATGATAAAGTGCAAAAAAGCCCAAATATTTCCAGTTCTATTTTAACCAATTCAGACACAGATCCTCTGAAAAACACACAAAAAATAGAAATTAAAATAAGTTTTAAAACAAAGCAAAGGATAACCCGTCTCCAATATTTAAAGATAGATACATTCTGCTTTGGAGCAATCAATTTAATTAAAATAAGTCAGAATTCTGGCTCATTTATCTGCTTATACATACATAATTACAATAGCATGTATTGATAACTGTAATAATGTGAAGATGCAGTTTAATAATTGATGTTTACTGTGTTTTTTTAATCATCCAGGTGCTGTAAAGATCAAAAGAATAGGAATTTCTGTTGTTTTTTTTCATTTACACATTTTTTTCCACCCTGGGTTTTCCGCTCTCAATGGAAGGCTAGGCCCACAAAAGGAGATGCCCTAAACGAGGGGGAGAGGTTTGAGATTTTGGTTGTGTGTGTGTGTGTGTGTGTGTGTGTCAGCTTTTATCAAATTAATAACAATATGTGTATATATTTTTTTCTAAAAATGTCAACTTAGTTCTTGTTCTCCTTTTAGTGTTTTAGAAATAACAGCAGTCAAGTTAAACACAGGACAAAATACAGGGAAACCAATTTTCATGCAAATTTTAACTACTGTAGTAGTAGAAATATACAGTTTAATGTCTCTTTTGGAAAACCAATAGCCAAAACTTTTAACACGTACTGTCCGTGCAAAACACAAAAAAAGTTGAGAAAAAGTTAAAACATGTGCATGGCAAATTTATTGAATGCTCTCATAGATCCAGGCTGATTTCCCCCTCTCTTTTGCATCCCCCCTAGAATTCACTATTTCATGTAGGTGAGAATGGATAGTGGTTCTGATTAGTTCCTTTCATTTTTCTTTGTATCGGTGGGTTTTTCTGTGTGAGTGTGATTTAGCCATCTCAAACATCTCCCCCTCCAAGGGGCACCTCCCATGTCCTACTAATTTTCCTCATCCCAAAACATGGAAACTCTAATTCAACTGAAGAACAACTCGTATCTGATGGGCCTTTGTCGTAGCGGACCGCCACCTGACCTGCAGTATGACAACTCTTCAGGTATTCAGCTTTTTGTTACTTTCTAAGACTTCCAATAAGACATTTTGGTTCTTGATCTCCCGAAAGTGAAAATATTGACTTCATAAAGGCAAAATATGTTAATTTTTGTGATTGTTGAAAAACGTTTTCCCCCACGTCATACAAAATCGTTTTCCAACATCATACCATCTAAATACACTTCAAAGAAAATCAAACTTCATCAAGAATAAGATTTGACCGTGCTTAAAATTGTCATTTAATAATAAAAATATTCCTTCCCGACCTGCTTATATCTTGAATTGAATTCCTACTGCTTTCAAGGCCCAACTTTTTTGTCACAAAAATACTTACACCGAGTTACGTAAAAACATAAAAATGCTACGTCATTACCCATTGTCTATCCCCATATCATTTTTTTTAAATTGGGAATTAATTTATTTGTTGAGTTAAATCACATTTTAAAAAAAAAATTTTATCCTTTAAAATATACACAAATCACGTATTATCTTGAAAATGCCACTTTTTCTTTGAAAGTATTTACCGTATTTTCCGCACTATAAGGCACACCTAAAAGCCTTTATTTTTTTCAAAAGCTGACCATGTGCCTTATAATACAGTGCGCCTTATATATGGATCAATATTAAGTCGCAAGGTCTCACAACTAATGCAAGCAGCCGCCGACTAGATTTTTCCTCGTAGGCGATGTGGTCCGCGGTGTAGGCTGGGATACATATGCCGGCGTTTCATTTCCCAGCCAATGTGTCAATCATTATTTGAATCGATCACTATTGGCAAGTTATTCGGAGGTAAAGAGGGCGGATCCTTTTTATCATTTACAGGCTCGCATAGGCTAAAGGGGCGAAACCAAGTCTGCAATTGGCCGAAAAAGATGAATGTGAATCACAGGTTGGGTTGCACGGCATAGAGAAACATTTTTTATTATTCTGTATTTGTAAATATTTTACTCTCCTGGATTTACTACACTCACGGATATAAGAGGACCATGGTTGCACATTATTGTTGAACGCAACGACTTTGGTGAGCTACTCCAGCTATATGTTTTCCCGGTGTCTTGTTTAGAACAATCTTGATGTTTCTGTGATGAGTTGAGTGAATTCAACTCAATTCCAAGTGTTTATTGTCATATGCACAGTAAAGTTGCGAGCGAAAAAGAAAATAGAAACTAAGGAATGGTTGGCATTTCTTGAATCCCAAGACCTTAACCTTCCGAATGATATTTGGAACGATGCATTTGAGTGACATCGTACAGACACTGTTTCCGTACATGTCTGTGACACGTATTTGCTTCTTTGCTTTCGGAATGTTAAGGGGGTAATAAGTTTGACTGAACTATCTGACTGTTTTGTCAACGTTCCCATTGTAGCGCCTTATAATCCGGTGCGTCTTATGTATGGAAAATTTACGACCAAAAATTCTTTTTTGGGGGTGCGCCCTATAACCCGGTGGGCATTATAGTGCGGAAAATACGGTAGTTTAAAGTTGAGTAGACACTCAAAATAAGACGAAGACAGGTTTTGAACTTTTAAGGAGGACATAGGGTGATGTATTGTAATGTATTTCAAAGTCTTGTGCAGTTCTTTATGGTGGTGAAGAAAGTCTGAGGCTTTAGATCAGGGATGTAATAATGGTCTGTAGTCTGTAGAGCCCTTTGAGACTTTGTGGTTAAGGGTTCTACGAATAAACATGATTTAACTTGACAGGGAGTGAAGCCATCAGATAAGAAAGTCCAAACTGTTCTAAAGGCCCTCCCCGGAGCCCTTTCTTTTTATTACACCTTCAAGGTTGCAATACCAGATCCGCCTTAAAATGTGTTATAGTCAAAGAACAGCAATACGATTGGCCGATAGCAACAATAATGTAATTGTTAAAATAACGAACAACAGTCAGCAATAATAGTCAAAATAACAAACTGGCATCCTGTGAATTCACCTTTGGAATTGTAAAATATTAAAACACAATAAACACATTTCGTACATAGTATTATTTCAAACTATCTATTATATAAAAATATACGTACATAAAGGTTAAGCATGATTATCTCAGGACAAATTTAAAGTTTTGTGAAAGGAGCTTTACAAAATGTGTAACTTTGTTACTCTCTGCGACCATCTGCTAGCTTATGTCATCAATGCAGCCACAGTCTGCTCATTCATTATGCCTGTGCAAGAATGTGGATTTATTAAAACTCAAGCCCAAAAACTTTTTTTAATCTTTGGATTGGTTTGTGTTGGAGTTTGGACTCTACCTGAGGCAGGTATTTTCTTACTTTCACTATTTTCATGCTACACTGGTCATGTCCAATCTGGTTGACTACTTGTTTCACAACGCTGCTATCAATGACAAATAAAGACAATTCAATTCAATGGCTGTTTTTCCCGGTTTGGTCCAACAGAGCTGTTCCGCATCTCCACCTTCGCCCGTTTCCCGGCGTCGGCCATCAGCGAACGCAGCCTGGCGCGCGCTGGCTGGTTTTATACGGGCGTTGGCGACTGTGTGCAGTGTTTCCGGTGCAACGTGACAACAGAGGGCTGGGTGGCAGGCGACTGTCCTGCGGAAAAGCACCGGCAACTGTCACCTTCTTGCTCTTTTGTTCAGAGTCTGCCTTCTGCCGCAAACCTGCTCTCTTCGTCGCACTCTGCATTTTCACCACTACGTGTTGCTGCCGCTGCACCGGTAAGGATCGATTTTCAGTATTCACTGCTTTCCTATTGTTTTTAAACGTTCAAGCATTCGTTTTACAAAAAAAACTACTGTAAATTGTACCTAAAAACATTTACCGTAAATTCCAGACTATAAGCCGCTACTTTTTCCCCAAACTTTATACCCTGCGGCTTATTCAGTGATGCGGCCAATTTATGTAATTTTTCAAACGGCTGCCAGCGGCGCTCGACTACCAAAGGTAAGATTTAGACCGGTGGAATATATGCGCCGAGGAAGACTGCAACTTCTTGGTTTGACTTGCGGCGAGAAATCTTTCACTAAAACTGGCCGCATGCGAAAGGCTTTTTCGCAAGTCTGCCAGTGGATCCTGACGGCGTGGGGCAGGATAAAAAAATCCACCATCACCAACGGGTTCCAAAAAGCCGTGACGAAGAGGAGAAGAGTGAGACTGCGGGAGCGTGGGACGACGTCTATATGACACCGTTTCTTTCCGACACTGAGAAAGACGACTTCGATGGCTTCAGTTGTAAGGAGGAAGATAAGAACGGTTTACCGTGATTTTTACAAGTACGGTATGTTTTTTTAACAGACCCGTTTACTGTGTTGCAAGCGTGGTGCTACCATTAACTGCCCTGTCAGGCACCGTTTGGGATGAAAGTTATATTATTATTATTATTATTAAAGCTTTGAAAACTCTCTCGGTTTACCGTCTTTCTTTGTAAATATGTGTAACCCATGTATAATATGTATTTGCACCTGTATATTTTTGTAATGTGTTTATTCAAGACACTTATTCTGATATGTTTTGCGAATTAAAAAAGAGGGGCGTAGCAAACACGGGCTGACAGGAAGTGGGGTAAAGGTGAGTGAGACCTGTTGTCGCGGTGGACAAAAGTGGATATAAATTTTTCCCACCCTTACCTTTGGAAATATAGACTTTTTTTCCTTTGATTAGTTTCAACGGGTACCCGGACTCTGCAGGTCTGCATCAAACCTTAAGTACCGGTATCATTTTCTGTTCATTTTGCCGGCTGTGATTTTTGGACTGTGTACTTCAATGAAGGACATTTAGTTTCAACCGCGCGACTTGAAGTCAGGTCTGGATAAATGTAATGTTTGTGTTACAATTTTTTAACGTGGGCACATGCGGCTTATATACAGGTGCGGCTTGTGTATGTACGAAATCGGTTTTCCTCTGAAAATGTGGTGGGTGCGGCTTATAATCAGGTGCGCTCTATAGTCCGGAATTTACTGTATTTATTTATGTCTCACACAAATTTTGACAGAGGTTTGATTCCACCATCATACATAAACACAAACACAAAACATACACTTGACACACCCATAAATAACAGAAGGAACAACAGAAAAAAAAATAATAATTAAAAAAAATATTAATACAATACAATCAATACAATAAAAAATGGGGGGGTGTTTAGACATCAAGTAAAATTTGTGTGATAGGCTTCCTGCTTTTCTCGAATTGATCGATGGTTATTTTGTGTCCCTCTTTCTGCGTCTGCTGAATTTAACAAGATACTGTGGCTGTTTTCAAAAAATATAATACCAAGAAGCACTGACAGACAAAACATGCCGCCTACATAAAGCTGGAAAAAAACGCTGTGAAAAGGTGAAGCAACTGAAAGCTATTTTAACGACACAGAAGTGCTTTTTTACGTGACCTTGTGAGTCAAATGAGAATGCTACAAAGGCGAGCTACAAGGTTGGCAATGCTAATCGCCAAACATTGCAAACCTTTCACAGAGGGTGAGCTCATTAAAGATCTCTCTGAAAAGTTTGGACACCCCTGCCATAGGGATAGCTAAACGGCCAAATGTAATTTCATCAACTTCCAAAAGGGGGCGCGTCACTTTTGTTTTAATTTTATGAGGGATAAACGATAAAACTGTTTCATTATACTATAGGCCGCTATACTTGTATGTTAATTAATGCTTTGTTGATTTGATGATAGAATTACTGATTTAGTTAAGAACACACACATTGTAGTCAGATAAACCTTTTTTATTCAATATCATATACATTCAACAAGACCTCAATATTCGGATTCCAGATAGCAGGGATCGCCATATAACAATGTGGAGGTGTAACTAAATTACAAAGATGCGCTTCTGTTCTTAGTGGTAAGAGATTCCCCATGATCCCAGTGCTAGAAAAGTGACAATGCATTCTCTCTCTTAAATGGGTGAAATTAATTGCAAACAATTTATTAACTGTAGCTTCCAGGCCCAGGCCCAGCTGCTCCAAACCCGGCGGGTGTCCCAGGCGAAGAACAGGCTGGCTACTTAAACATGGGCTTCTCGGGACCGCTGCCACCCTCCAGTCCGCTCAGCTCGCGCAGCGTTGAGGACATGTCGCACCAGCGACTGGCCTGTAACAACCCAGCAATGCGGCGAGAGCAAGACCGCTTGGACTCGTTTCACTCTTGGACTTTGTCCGTCGTCACACCTGCTGAGCTGGCCAAGGCCGGCTTCTACTACCTGGGCCAGGGCGACCATGTAGCCTGCTTTTGCTGTAGTGGCCAGGTACACTGGTACTTTTAATACAGTGATACCTCGATGTAGAAGATTAATTCATTCCCTGGTCCTGCTTGTATTTAAAATTGGTTGTATATTATCTTCTGCTATTATAATTATCTCCATAAGAAATAACTGAAAACCAATGAATCATTTCTTGGCCTACCAACATCATCCAGGCTAACCTTAATTTGCTTTAAAACACATCTTACCCATTACTAAAAACACATTCAAATAGCAGTTGACCACAAAAGTACAGTAGTTGATACATAATATGATAATAAAACAACTTAAAAACCCCGCTTGGAAGGAATTGTGGAGGTGTTGCGTACCCGGTGGCTGTTCAGGGTGGCTCTTTCCATCAAAATGTGTTCTTTCCCTGGCTTCATCCCTCTCCCCTGCTGCTCATCTCCGGAGCACAGGAGACAGGATGGGATCAAAAAAACACGGGATCAGATCTCTATGGCAGGAAAAATACTCTCCCTCTAGTGGTTTTCTCTTAATATAGATATGCTTTTGCTTATAAGTGACCAAACAGAGATTCTAATCATGTGAAAACGTGTCTGGCGACGATTGTCAACAATGGAATTCATTGACTATTTCTATTACCGATTTTTATCGACAATGTCGACTAATCGCTGTAGCCCTAATGTCCTGCATGTCTTTTGTCCAAAAATCTTAAATTTCTTTTATCATGAGTGGCTCACATGTAAAAGTATTTCTGTAGGTGTTTATCAGTAACCAAACAGCCAATTTCAATTAAATATGCCATTGACAGCTGAGCAACTGGGAGCCGGGCGATCGTGCGGCATCAGAACACCAGCGCCACTACCCGAGCTGCCGCATGGTGCGTGGAGAGCGCACAGACAACGTGCCTCTGGCGGGGCCCTCGGCCCCTTCCACATCGATGTCGTCTTCTCAGCTGTCAGCCGCCGCTCTCAATGTGTCCAACCCGTGCATGCGGCAGAACGGCGAACGCTTGCTGACTTTCGTCAATTGGCCTACGCGCATCCCCGTCCGGCCTGAGCAACTCGCCAGGGCAGGATTTTACTATGTCGGTAAGCAAGACGTTCCTTTCAGTGATGGCTCTCTCTTGACAGCGAATCCAAAAGTTTACATAATACGTTTTCTTGACCGGTTCTGGCAGAAAAGTCCTTGTGTAAAAATACGTTTTTTCTTAGTCCAAAATAATTCCTCAATACAGGAGTCTCAAACTCAATTTACTCGGGGCCCGCCGGAGCTATGATCTGTGTAAAGTTGGGCCGACAAAAAAAACTTCGATAAAACGTTTCCACTTTTCTCAAATATATTTTTCTTTTAAATGCCACACAAGATAAGATCTCAAAATAAGAAATAAAAACATCAAGAATTAACGTGAAAATCAATCGGCGAAGTGAGTGATGAATCGATGTCTGCCCAGTGGTCTGAATTTTAAAATGAAGAAATTCAATTAAGTGTCGTTAAAAGGCGGGAGTAACTAAAACTCCCTTCGATAGCTAAATGCCTTGTCATCTAAATTACTTGTGCAGAAAAATAACACATTGTGCCTCGATTAACAACCATTTGTGGACTGTGTCCTCGTCAATCCAAGATAATTAGCACTGCAGTCAATATTATTATTTTTTCTTTCCATATACACACCAGTGGGACAAAAACCTACTCAAAACCAAACTCTATGTACTGACTAAAATTCAGAACACCTGTACAATCATAAAAGTCAGTACAAGCACTGTAACTCAGCCAAGCGACTGACCCTAATCTCTTACATCCCCTGCGCACATGACAAAGTGATGGAGAGGAGACCATGGATTGCTACTACTAAATATAATAAGATCATTTAACATACAGTCACTAGTCACCAACTAAGGATAGGTAGACAATAATTATTGGCCTGACAGTTATCGAACCGATAAGTGCCTAATGTGACATCAGTTTTTGGCCTGATAGGTAAAATATACAGAATTGTCACCTGCTGCCACACTAAAATATTCGATCAGCTGACTGACACTATTTGTGAGAAAGTAAATGTTCTTTACTTATAAAGCCCTTTTTAATGTTCTTCACACTTACCCATAAACACACACTCACACCCCGATAGCGGCAATAGAGGGGTTCAGTGTCTTTGCCAAGGACTCTTCAACATTGGAATCGACCTTTCGGTCCCAAGATGAGCGCTTTACCTCCTGAGCTACGTATGTATAATGATTTTTTTTTTTTTTATCAATAAAGTAGTAGCAATTTTTGGGTCTCCTCTATTGATTTGTCATATGCGCATGGGATGGGAAAGTTAAAGATAAGTCGCATGGTTCAGAATGCGTACAGCTGTGTGATTGTATGGCAGAATTTTAGTCAGGACAGTATATTGACCTTTATTTTGAGAATGTTTTTGTCGCACACCTGTGTTTGTTAATGCCAATTAAAGATTGACAGCTGCGCTAGTTAACATTTTCCGCTGATTTTTATAAATGTAAGAAATGGACGTTAATTAATTTATTTCCATGGTTGATTAAGTCTTAAGGTTGACATTTGGCAGCAGTTGATTTACGTGTGCGGCTTTTAATCGGGTGTGCTCTCGAGTCCAAAATTTATGGTAAGGTAATGTAAAAAAAACATCTCTACCACTTTTTAGAAACAGCATTTTTTTTGTAATATAATGCTGGGTCTTAACGGGGTTAAAATAAAAATTGTTAACTTCCTGAGAACATGCAGTATGCCTCTTAAAAAAACAATAAATGCTTTTTTAAAATAACCAAACTTATTTGTATGCCTAGGTCGAAACGATGACGTGAAATGTTTCTGCTGTGACGGAGGCTTGCGTTGCTGGGAGTCGGGGGATGACCCGTGGGTGGAGCACGCCAAATGGTTTCCTCGGTAATAAAGCTTAATTTTTATTTTATTTTTTTAAATAACTGACTGTTGTTGACAAACATGCTGTTATTTTTTTGTGGTTCAGGTGTGAGTATTTGCTGCAGGAGAAAGGCCAAGAATTTGTGCACCAGATTCAAGCACGCTTCCCTCGCCTCTTTGAGCAGGTTTGCTTAACAAGACAAACGTTTCAAATCATTTGTCAGCAAAAGAAAAAAACAACTTATCTCTTGTTTCCCAAAAGCTTCTGCCAAATGGGGACAACAACTCCAGAGAATTTGTGGATCCACCGGGTATGTTCCTACTCCACTCAAATAAAAGTCGAAAATGTGTCTAAAATAAGGTTAATGAGCGTTCCAAATCATTTTTTGTGTGTGTGTGTGTGTGTGTGTGTGTGTGTGTGTGTGTGTGTCATATATACATCTGCTATTTTTCCCACTTAAAATCATGGAGGGGTCTGAAATTTTCAGCATAAGTGCATGTCAACTGTGAGAGAGAAAATCTTATAAAAAAAAAAAATCCTGAAATTACAACGACTTTTGATCAACATTTACATGCCTGTACAATGTCATGCCACATATCATTGGAAAGCTTAAACTTTTGGGATACAAGACATAAACGCGATTTTAAAATATACCCATCTGAGAAATATCACGATCAGTCTCAAACAAGATACCCAAAAACTATAAAACCGAGGTAACTCACCATGACGTCCCTTGGCCATTTTTAACTTAAATGGCTTTAATATTTTTAAAATCAACCTTCAAATAATTGTTCAGTTACTTACTCAATACTCAGTCGGAAATCCTTTTGCCGAAATGACTGTTTAATGCGGCGTGTTATGGAGGCAATCAGATTGTGCCACTGCTATGGATGCTTCAATAGCGGCCTCAACCTCATCTACAGTGTTGAGTCTGGTGTCTCTCAACTTCCTCTTCACATTATCCTACAGATTTTCTATGTGGTTCTGGTCACGAGAGTTGACAGGCCAATTGTGCTCAGTAACTCCATTATCAGTAAACCATTTACCAGTGGTTTTGGCACTATGAGCAGGGTTCAGGTCTTGATGAAAAAATAAAATCTTCATCTCCCATAAAGCTTTCCAGCAGATACAAGCATGAAGTCCTCCAAAATCTTCTGCTTTTCAGGAGATAAAAGCATGAAGTTCTCCAAAATCTCCTGATAGCAAGCTGCATTGACGCCGCCCTTGATAAAACCCAGTACACCAGCAGTTGACAGCACCGCAGACTATCACTGACTGGGTACTTGAGACTGGACTTCAGGCATTTTGGCATTACCTTTTTGAGAGTCTTTCTCTAGATTCTGGCACCTTGATTTCAAAAGGGCATGTAAAATTTGGGTTTATCCTAAAAAAGTACTTTGAGCAACAGTACAGTGTTGCTTCTGTCGCCCAGGTCAGCCGTTTCTGCTTGTGTTTCTGGTACTGGTAAGTGGCTTGACCTGGGAATTTAGCCCACTTCCTTCACACGCCTGTGCACTTTGGCTCTGGATGCTTCTACTCCAGACTCAGTCCACTGCTTCCTCATGTCCCCCAAACCCTAGAATCGGCCATTCTCCACAATTTCCCTCAGAATTCGGTTACCTCTTCTGGTTGTGCAACGTTTTTTGCCACACCTTTTTTCTTCCCACTGAGGTGCCATGATGCAGCACTCTGGGAACAGACTATTCGCTCAGAAATTTATCTTTGTGTCTTTTTGTTTGATAATGAACTTTATCACAAAATGCTTTTTTTTTGAAGGACATGTATTTGAAGTTTCTCTCTCTTACCTTTACTCCTCTGGTGCCCCTGGGGGCAGCTAGAAAAAATGCATAAATTATCAGCATTTTTTGCATAAGCCGCCGGGTTGAAAGTTTAGTAAAAAAGTTGCGGTTCATAGTCAGTTTTACAGTATATAGGAAACAATTATAACTACTGGTTATAGTCGAGGTGTCTCACCAACGGACCCTGTTTTGGCCGTAAATTGCTAATTACTCTTTATATTGGAGCTAATTAAACAAGTTATATTCATTGTGAGACACTTTATGATGAAAAGCCACAAAACAAGCTTTAACTCAAAAGCTCTAGCAAAGAACGTAGTGAAATTTGACTGGGTGAACAGTAGTAATGGTTGGAGCTATACAAAGCGCGTGCACATTCTTTCTCCATTGCCCAGCACGTCTGCACTGAAGGTAAATACGTTGGTATCCTCGTTTGCAGTATTTTGTGAGTTTTACAAAAGAACTTTGCTAGCACCTTGTTTTGAAACCATTGCATGGGACAAAGATGACAGTCAAAGTAAGCCTCTACCCTCTTAATAATAATTTTATGGGACACAGGCTTTGGCATAATTATTGTTTCATAGATTTGATCAAATAATCTAACGTTGCACAGTGAAATAAAATGTTCTGAGGAATTCGCTTTTGTCTGGAGAGCAGTTTTTGTTGTACTTTGTGGCTCTTTCAAAAAGATATGCATTTTGCATTTGCTTTTGGTTTTTATGGCTCTTTGGGTCAAAAAAGGTTTTAAACCCCTGCTGTATAGTATAGAGGGGCGTATGCTCTTTATTTTTTGGATCAAACCATTTTATCTCATCGCGCTATGACAGCTATGCATGCAACATCAGAATTGGAATGCTACTGATGACATTTGCATGAGTATAATTTTTATCTCTGAGCCATATGTACATCTATATGGCTCACAAGCCATAGGTTTCTGACCCCTGTACTATACAAATAAATCTGACCTGACTAGGGTTAATGATTTTCCTTGGGCTCCCCAGTCGTGTACTTGGGCCCGGGTGACGAGCGTTGTGAAGACGCTGTGATGATGAACACGCCGGTCATCAAGTCAGCTTTGGAGATGGGCTTTGACCGCAGCCTGGTCAAGCAGACGGTGCAGAGCAAAATTCTCAGCAGCGGCGAAAATTACCGCACCGTCCAAGAACTGGTCTCAGACCTTCTCAGCGCCGAGGACCAGAAGAGGGAGGAGGAGCGGGAGATGATGGCTGAGGCCATGGCGTCAGGTACGTCAATGAGAAGCATTTACGGGCGTCGCTTTGAGTGTTTTACTTTAAAATGTGTTTGTACTGCGTGTTTCAGATGGCTTCACCTTCATCAAGCGACATCAGGCCGCTCTGGTGCTGCGGCTTAAGAGCGTCGAGCCTGTCTTGGAACATCTCCGGGAGCAAAATGTCCTCAGTAGGTTGACACGCTTTTGTGTTCAAATCTAGAAAAAAAAGGGGATTCCGGCAGGATTGGGTATTCATTAAAGGTGGGTTATACTAGGAATTTGGGTATTGTAAATACATAGTGATCGATACCTATTTGGTACCTTTGCCTGAAAATGTCATGATCAGCAATTATTACTGGGTTAGAAAGAAGGGGCTGTGCTATCTAAATGCAGATGTGGCGCTTTAAGGGAAATGGTGGAGTTGAAGTATCAATGACAGGTCAATAGTATCAATATGATCCACGTACTTGCCTTGTATTGATATTTTGGTCCATATGCCCACCCCTACTAATCATCCTTCATGTTTTCCTTATTTCCAATTGACCTTAAAATGCGTTATAAAAGACCAAATTTTTTAGTTCAATTATGCACAGAACTTGTAGTGTTCCTCCCGACGAACATGAAGATATGTTGCAAAATATTCCTCATGGCGTTCTCAAAGTTGCTCCATTTGGCATCTTTTTGCTACAGATGTGACGTTACCGGACACAGAAAAGACTCTTAACAATGGTGCGTCTCGTTGAAACAACATACGACACATGTCCAAAACAGACGACTATTGTAGTGAACAGCGATTGCATACAGCTTATTTCTGCTTGGAGATATTGTAACTTTGCTTACCGTGTCAGTGGGGGACTTGTGACCGTTTTATGCCAGTTATCTGGCTTGATCTCCAAAAGCTGCATGAGATGAGTTTTCCTGCTGCCGTTCCAGTGTGCATTCCCTTTTCCCTTTGCCAACGTTTAGGTTGGTGATTATGGCCTTTCTTTTATAATATTGTCCTGTTAGCTCATCGTTAGTGTCGGGGGTCTGCCAAAGGCTTCCAGTTTTTTTTGGTCTAAGTTAGCCCCGCTAGTCTGCTGTGTCAGTTTTTTTTCTTCCCAGCTCGGTTTATGTTGGTTCCCTGGTAGCCTGGCTGCTGCCTGCATGTCTTTAGTCAGCCAGCCTTATAATTTCCTGCCGATCAATCCCGGTTGGCCCTCTTTAGCAGCCGGCTAGCATGCCGTGTCTAAGTTGGGTTTGTCCCCGTTAGCTCTATGTGTGTTATTTTTGCCAGTTCGCCCCATTTTGGCTGCTTGCCATTTGTTGTACCACTGCTGCACCCACCTGTGACACAACACTTAGGCATTCACCACAAAAACTACCAAATTTGGATTAAAACGCTCAAAAAGATTGACTAATTAACACACATCATCAAGATATTACGTTAAATTGTGACTGGCTTGCAGGAGTGCCGGTGTTACTTGTATTATGTCACGGCTCAGGAAGTAAAAGACAAGACAGGCTTGTCTTTGAAAAGCATTATCGTGAAAAGATAATTGGAATATACCGATGAAATATATATCGATAAAATGCAAAAAAGGTACTGTTATCTCACATATTTTAGAATCCCTTTAAACGCAAGTCATTTGCAAACGTGCCGCTCTAAAGTCCGTTAGTTCATTAAATGTGTGTGATTTGTTTTCAGGTGCCGAGGAGTACAGCGACCTCCAGGTGCAGACGAGCCCCCAGCAGCAGACTGCTCGCCTCATCGAGCTCGTTCTCACAAAAGGCAACGCAGCCGCTGAAGTTTTTCGCAACTGGATCCAAAAGAATGATGTGCACCTTTTACGGGAGCTCATGGGTATAAAAAGAGAACATTACAAAGTGGATGCAAAAGTCACATTCTGCAGAAACATGGCAGTTATACTAGTACATCAAAATTGTCTGAAAATGGAATCAGTTGTGTGTACTATAGTGTTGGGCATGTTATTGCAAAAACACTAATTAGGTCATTTCAAATGCATCACAGTTATCCAGATTCACTTTTTCGTGTACACGTGTATACAGAACGAAATGTTGATACATCTGACCCGCAGTTTCCTTGAGCGTCAGCCGGGATAGATAAGATTAACCATGTCTTCATCTACTCAGAATTTTAGCGCAGCAGTTCGTCATCTCGCGGTTCGATGCCACTTCCAGTTGTTAAATGGTCCAGTTTATTGTCCAGAGAGCGAACGTTGGAGAGGAAAATGGATGGGAGAGACGTTTTGAAGGGTTTAGCCTTTAGCCTAGCTGTTAGCCCGGCCCGACAACCTCGCTTCCTCGTCCGGTCACGCCGTTGGCTTGCCACTCTGCTTCGCTGCTTTGTAGGCCGCTAGGTCTTGTTGACGTAGCAGTCCGTGGCTAATAAACACTCCCGAGTGGTCGTAGCACCGAGCGCTTGATGTCTGGATGATCGCATATCCAGCAAAAAAAAAAAAAACTGCGATCGTATATTAATCTGCAGTTCGAGCCGACTTTGTGCGCCGTCAAAACTGAGTCGAAGACTGGGTCTTATGGCCGAAGTGTAAAAAACTGTAGCGAGCCGATGTAGCCGCAGCTGAACAGGGGCGCTGCCATATTGAATGTCTCCAGATTACGGACATCAAAAGGGAGAGTATTATTACTTCATCTAGTTACAAATTAATCTGTATACTCGCATGGAAGCCAATTTCGACAAAATGAAAAGGTGTCCACCAGGGATCTTAAACTCAATTTACTTGGGTTGAGCTACAACTGAGAATTATTAAAACATTCCACTGTTGTCAAATATTTAAAAAAATATATACACAAAATAAGTTCTAATCTTAAAATAGCAATAAGACTTAATATGAAAAAAATACATACTGTAGATCCATCCAATTTTCTGTGCCGTATATCTTTACTAAGGTTGCAGGGTGCTGGATTTCATCCCAGCTATCTTGGAACAGTGGGCAGTTAAACACCCTGAAGTGGTAATAAATGAATCAATATTTTGGGTGACCTGCACTTGAGCAAATGCACTCAAATGAGCATCATGTGGGTTGCAATTGGTCCGCAGGCACCATGTTTGAGGCCCGGGTGTACACCAATATGTAAAAGCGGTGAACCCTTTTTACATTTTTTTGATTAGGCAATCTTGAGAATTTGCAAACAAACACTAAACTAAGACGCTATATATCCATTGTGTCATTGAGCTTCTAACCACACAAATAGCTACTGTATTTTTGCTAGTTTACTTTTTCCCCAATCATGGTATAATGCAAAAATAATTTTACAAATAGAAAAATTCAGTACACTTCAACCCTAAATTCTGTCCTTAGGTTTGCCCTATTGATTTCCTGTCTGTTTTTCACGTATAAGTCCCACTAAGCTGCCTACCATTCACTACTTGTGACACACAACCAAATAAAGCTGACCCCGTTTTGAATATTTCATTATGTAGATGTAAGTTTGTCTTGGCTGAGATTATATACAGTAAGTACCATAAATTCCGGATTGTAAGGCGCACCCGATTATAAGCCGCACCCTCTACATTTCGGGAGGAAGACGAATTTATTACATACACAAGCCGCACTGGTATATTAGCCGCATAACAGTTTTAACGGTGAGATCTTGTATAGATTTAATGTTTCTCTGTTGCTTGCTAGTTATCAGACATATTATATTGCACCTTTGATCCACTAGGTTGAAACACTTGTTTTCAGCGGAGGGGCTGAATCAAGATCCTAACCTGGCCGTCACGGGGCGACACATCTAGATTCTCATAATCGGCTGAATGAACGGAAAATTATAGTTTTTTATCATTTAATGCAGACCTGCAAAGTCCAGGTACCCGTTGAAAGTAATCCAAGGAAAAAAAGTGTATATTTCCAAAGGTAAGGGTGGGAAAAATGTATATGCACCTTTGTCTGCGGTGTCCACAAACACTCACCTTTACTGGTCCCTACTTCCCATAAGCAGAGGACTTTGTAATATACATCCTGCCTTAAATGAGTAGCGGAAGAATGCAGTAACAATAGTCGAGGAACTGAAAATAGTTTGGGTCCAGGAATGCATTCTATTGTAACACGACAGTCCCAAGATTGGTACAAAACTCTTGTCTTGTTTTCAGCTCAATCCAACGAAGCAGCGTCTCCCAGCCAGGACTTATCGGGTCTTCCCATGGAGGAGCAGTTGCGGCGTCTTCAGGAAGAGCGAACATGCAAAGTGTGCATGGACAAGGAGGTCAACATTGTCTTCATCCCGTGCGGACATCTTGTGGTTTGCAAAGAGTGTGCGCCATCTCTGCGCAAATGTCCCATCTGCAGAGGCTTGGTCAAAGGCACTGTCCGCACTTTCCTCTCTTAAGTTTCCCACATTTGTTAGCAAATATTAGTATTCTGTTTTCTGATTTTTCCCCACCGAAGGGGTGCCAAGGAAGTGAGCACAAAGTAAACTTGTATCTGATTTTCACGTTAATTCTTGATGTTTTTATTTCTTATTTTGAGATATTATCTTGTGTGGCATTTAAAAGAAAAATATATTTGAGAAAAGTGGAAACGTTTTATCGAAGTTTTTTTTGTCGGCCCAACTTTACACAGATCATAGCTCCAGCGGGCCCCGAGTAAATTGAGTTTGAGACTCCTGTATTGAGGAATTATTTTGGACTAAGAAAAAACGTATTTTTACACAAGGACTTTTCTGCCAGAACCGGTCAAGAAAACGTATTATGTAAACTTTTGGATTCGCTGTCAAGAGAGAGCCATCACTGAAAGGAACGTCTTGCTTACCGACATAGTAAAATCCTGCCCTGGCGAGTTGCTCAGGCCGGACGGGGATGCGCGTAGGCCAATTGACGAAAGTCAGCAAGCGTTCGCCGTTCTGCCGCATGCACGGGTTGGACACATTGAGAGCGGCGGCTGACAGCTGAGAAGACGACATCGATGTGGAAGGGGCCGAGGGCCCCGCCAGAGGCACGTTGTCTGTGCGCTCTCCACACACCATGCGGCAGCTCGGGTAGTGGCGCTGGTGCAAAATGCCCAACTAACATGTGCTCCTCAGCAATGTTCCACGGGTCTGAGCGTTCACAAAAAGTCGGTGAGCAACGCTAGAAACGATAGTGAGGAACAGGAATCCCAAGTGTGGCAACTAATCCATTATCAAACATGTCCAAAACTTGCTGTCAAGTTACATTTCGCTGAGTTTCCGGCAATGCAAAATGATTTCTCTTTTGAATGAATTGACTAATGTACTATTGCAAAGGTTGTACGGCCTACAACGATTTGTTTTTACAATTCTTTCACAAGATTTCCATTTTTATCCCCCCTGGTATCTTTTGTCACTTAATACTAACATTTTTGGGGGCTTAGTCAGTTGCACGATACACAACTGTAATTACATTTTGTAGGGAAGTTCAATGTTGGCAACAAGATTGTTTTGATGGAAATTATTTAAATGCAACACAAACTTTTTCCCAGTTTTTTTACTACTTTTTTAAAATTTCTTTAAAAAAAAAATCCATCTGTTTATTTCCTTTTCTTTCTGGCTTTTTTTTCTGAATTTTTCCTGCTCATTTTTCTCTCCTTGTTTTTTTTCCCAGCTCTTCATTACTTTTATCATTTTAGTATTTTTTTTATTTTTTGTTCTATTGCCCCCCCCTTCATTTAAGCAATTTTGTGCAGCATTTTAGATAATATTTGGTCGTGTAGGGAATAAAGAAGCAAAAACCACAAGAGCCGTTTTGGACCCAAAAGAGCAGATTCTTTTTAGTAAGCCGAGTTGAAGAAGCCGGTTCTCGAAAAACTTTACTCAACTTCATTCTACTTCAACCTTGACTTCCAAATACCGCATTTAGAACACAGCGTCAGGGGAACCCTTGTATTTTTACATTCATGCACTGTAACTTTGACTTAATTCGCTTCTTAGCAATTTCGAGCCCTGATTTTTGTGAGCTGGCTAGATTTTCTTGTGCGCGGAAAAGCTCTGGGTAGTGCGCAATTGCGCACGCAGCTTAGAGGGAACATTGCTCTCCAGTCTTAAATTGGTTGCACGCCTAGATTGGCTCAAGTGTACTTTATTTTAATCAATTGATGGCCTAAAACCGCGATCGTGTTTTTTTACAACCCCTACTCCTATTAATTCTTTCCAGGAACTCCATTCCGAATTATTGGGGTAACACAGTTGCAGTCCATATTCAAATACAGACGCTATCCTACTTACGACCATTTGACTTACAAAAAACTGTCGATACATTTTTTACGGGATGTCAGAAAGTATCCAGACATTGTTAGATTTTGTGTTGTGTGCACCTTTTTCTGAGTACAGGACAGTTCTATAGTATTTCTTTCCACAGCTACTAACGTGTTGTGTGAGGTCACCCAGAGTTAAAAAGAAGGCTTCCTCTTTCAAGTTATGTAAACATACAGTCCAAAATGTAATGAATCTTCAGCGCGCTCAGAACATTTTTTGATATCGCATGCATCCATTCAATGTGGTTGGTGTAAAGGAGAGGCGAGCAGTTTTTTTTTTATGAGAGTGGAAAGAAAGCTTGATGCCGTTGAGAAAACCGTTTTTCGGCCACTTTTTACCACGGAGGACCCTTCAAAGCACATCTTCCAAAAGCAAGTTAGTTTATAGAGCATGTTTTAAATTACAAAACAATACAAGTTACTTATGTAAGCCTTAAATATATAATAAAAAAAACTGAAGCAACTTACCATCGTTCGTAAGTCGGGCAGTGTCGGTGATTAGTGCTGGGTGTCAACCCCCCTTTGCACTAAGGGCTCAAGTGTAATAGGAATTTGATGACATTTACCACATTGGGCCCTTTGAACAATTCAAAGGGCCCAATGTGGTAAATGTCATCAAATAGCACAAAATGTATTCCTTTATGTAAAAGAGATCTGAAACCTTTTAAACTGAGAACAACTTAGCTAGATGGCTTGTTAAATAGCTGAAAAGTTAGCTTGATGGTTTGCTAGAAAGGTAAACCGGTAAAAATCTTAAAAGGGGGGTAAAACAGCTAAGAATAAAAACCCATCTAAATTGCCAGATAAAGTTGAAATCAAAGCTAGATAGCTAGCTAGGAGGGAGGCCAAAATGTTAACTTAGTACAGTAACTTGCAAAAAGCTAGTACATAGCTACAGAGGTAAAACTAGCTAAAAAAAAATGCACATTTTTGCCATTCACGTTCCATAACCCATTTCATTTAGCTTGCGTTTGCCAGAAAAAAAAAAATATTTTAAAAAAAAAATATATATATATATATATATATAAATTGCTTAAAAATTGCCTTTTTTTTGTCCATGTAGCCAAACTTTTGAGCAAATTTATATTTTGATACCAGGCTAATTGTTAAAAAAATAGGTTAAATAGACAACCATTAAAACATTTTACTAGAAAATCACCATGACCTAGCCCTGGTGATTTATTTTCAGAATAGATCCGCGGGCATCTCAACTGTCCTCAAGGAGGTAGAGCGCTCGTCTTGGAATCAAGGGATCCCAGTTCGAATCCCGGCTTGTCCGTGTTACATGTCGAGGTGTCTTTGGGTAAGACACTGAACCCCTAATACCCCCAATAAGCTAGCCTCCTGCAGCAGCGGCCGCGTCTTACATGGCTGCAATACAAGGCCGCTATTGGGAAATGTGAAGCACACTGTAAAGCGCTTTGGGAAGTCATTGACCTGAAAAGCGCTATAGAAATGCAGATCATTTCATTTCATATAACTGAAGTTAAACAATACAAGTGCATTGGGAAACATGTGACTAATTAGGTAATAATTGTACAAAATCTTTTAAATATTTAAAAATATGTTCATAATTCTAATCAGCATTGATGAGGTAACATTGGTGTTCTGAGCAGTGTGGGTAATGTAGTTTTGGTCAAAGGGCCCTTTTGACTTAAGCTCTCATGGGCCACTTTGACCTTGGGTTTATAGCACTCACTAGTACAAAGACATGGCAATATATTGGGATTCTGGAAGAAAAAAAAGGAAATTTATAATAAATCATCAACAAAAACAGACTCCAAGGGCTGCAAGTCCTGCATAATTTTGAAGGTCTCTAACTCGGGTGACAAAAATGAGCCCTTTAGCAAACTGCAGGACCTTGAATTCTTTTGTATTGGAGCAGATAAACCTAAAAAAATAGAACTCACAAAATAGTACCACGTGTTCTGAACTTAAGTCATTGTGGTAAACTAGTAGGTAAACTGAACGGCCTTATACCACATAGAGGGCCTCGATGGAAATAGGTAAGTACTCACATAGCAAAAATTTAAAATTAAGATATGTCATTTGTGTGTACAAAAAGAAATATCCAGGTATGATTTATACAAACATTTATTAACCCAGAAGTCTTTCACGCTGTTTAGATAATTCCAATCTGTGGAACACACAAAAAAAGTACATATTAGAATGAGCTATACTACAGTTGTTTAGCCCTGACTATAGTTCCTGGCATCAGTGGTTCCTTTGAAACACAATCACCAACATTCAGATATAATATGTAAATTTCATCACGTGCTCAGAAAACTAAAGGAATATTTTTTTTAATGTCAAACGACTCACCTTGTTTGCGACATCCAACGCATCATAGTCAGGCGCTAGGCGTACATAGGCCTTTTTCTCGCCATCCGGCCTAAAAAAAGAAAATTGTGCAATTAAAAAAAAAGCACACTATGACGTTCATTCATGAGGATGTGGGCACCTGATGAGCGTGTTGACTTTGGCAACATCAATGTCGTAGAGTTTCCTGACGGCATGTTTGATTTGATGTTTGTTGGCCTTGATGTCCACAATGAACACCAATGTGTTGTTATCCTCGATCTTCTTCATGGCCGACTCTGTGGTCAGCGGGAACTTGATGATAGCATAGTGATCCAATCTGAACAAGAAAAAGCATTTCTAATGAATCCAGATGTTCATAATGACCAATTTTCAACTCAACCTAGTCTGTGTTAGTTGCATCAGTCGTAAAAAAGATGGACTCATGATGTGGTCATACTTTGATCGCTTTAAAGCATCACATGCAGTTTGTTGCCACCACGGGAAGGCTCTTACTTGTTCCTTCGAGGAGCGCTCTTGCGAGGGTATTTGGGTTGCCGAGGCAAACGCAGAGTCTTGGGACGATGAAAGGTGGGGGATGTCCTTATCTTCTTCTTCTTATGGCTGTGGATGCCTTTAAGAACTACTTTTTTAGCCTTCAGTGCCTTTGATTTTGCCGTCTTAAAAAGGGTCTTGGTGGGGACCTTAGCTGGAACCTTGGCTGCACCCTTTGCAGGAACCTTGGCTGCACCCTTTGCAGGAGGCTTGGCGGCGGCCTTTGCAAGAGGCTTGGCGGCAGCCTTTGCAAGAGGCTTGGCGGCGGCCTTTACAGGAGGTCTGGCGGCGGCCTTTACAGGAGGTCTGGCGGCGGCCTTTGCAGGTGGCTTGGGGGCGGCCGCTGCTGCAGGAGGCTTGGGGGCGGCCGCTGCTGCAGGAGGCTTGGCGGCAGCTGCCTTTGCAGGAGGCTTGGCGGCGGCCGCCTTTGCAGGAGGCTTGGCGGCGGCCGCCTTTGCACTAGGCTTGGCGGCGGCCGCCTTTGCAGGAGGCTTGGCGGCGGCCGCCTTTGCAGGAGGCTTGGCGGCGGCCGCTGCAGGAGGCTTGGCGGCGGCCGCTGCAGGAGGCTTGGCGGCGCCCGCTGCTGGAGGCTTGGCGGCGCCCGCTGCTGGAGGCTTGGCGGCGCCCGCTGCTGGAGGCTTGGCGGCGCCCGCTGCTGGAGGCTTGGTGGCGCCCGCTGCTGGGCATATGATCCAAATGTCACATTACTATTCATTCATATCAAGATAAGTAATTTTAATTGCAAGCAAAAATCTAACAGCACATCGGGCTGCAACAACTAATCGATAAAATTGATTGTTAAAAGCGTTGGCACTCAATTAGGTAATTGATTCGTGGTACCACGTGATTTGGGCCACTAAGTATGTTAAACCAATGAGAATGCGAGTGCACACTATTCCACTGTAACGCTGGAAGTTATGGTAGCAATTTGATTCTGCATACAGCACAAAGATAAAACAGTCAAATACTACAACTTTCGAGGGAACAGACAGTGCTGCAGGAATACACAGGGATCAGAATGGAGATTTTCATTTTCAGCTGAAATAGCCAGGGTCCAGGAATAAAGCAGGGCGGAGCCCCCCCCCACGCGTTTTTCAATTTTTCTAACGGCCGCCAGGGTGCGCCAGAGCAATAAAGGAAAGAGTGAGACAGTCGGATTTTGAATTTGTTTGCTACGCAAGAGAAAAAGTGAAAAAGTCGGAATGCCTTTGGGGTTCAAAAACAGCGGAAATCCGCGGATCCGCGGAAAATTCTGATCCCTGAATACAGTGAAAAAAAGGTGAAATTAAAATAAATAAATAATAATGACATGTTTACTCTACACAAAAGGCAGATTATTCAGCATATATCATTTTCATAAGATTTAACCCCGCCCCCCCAAAAAGACACATTTGATATTTTTATTTGGACATAAAAAAACATCAAAATTGCCACTATTGTTCTTGTTTTTATTCTCTTTACATTATTTTTCTGTGTTTTTTATTTTTCTAGTTTTTTCTTTTATTCCTTTTTCTTTTTTTCTTGCTTTTTCTCTTCCATGTTACATTCTTTTAAGTTTCCCTGTCTTTTCATTTTTCCTTTTTGTTCTGTGGTCTAAGTGTTCAAGGGTTATACAAATAAACATGACTATGAAGTCCAAACACAACATGATCTTTGTATACGGTAGAAGGAAAGAGTATCTTACACATTTATAAATTCATAGCGTCAATGTATTTTTGTTTAAGTTAGTTGGCAAACATACGATTGATTTATATTACAGGATATTGTTTTTTTTGCACTATTTTCGATCAGTACAAAACTGACTAGAGGGTATTGGAAATGTCTGAGAAATCTCATACATTGAAAACAATAGACCAATTCCTCGATTTTAATATTAATCGTTAAGTTTTAGTTGCACCCCTAACGAACAGACTTGATAAACCAACCATAGCTGGAGAAGCATTTAGTTCATGTTCCTAATTTTTTTAGAGAGACATCACCTGTATTGGAATAGAGAAACTTCATAAAATAATCTCCAGTGCCGCATGTTCTGAACTTAATTGAGTAATGTGGTTACAGGTTACAGTTAAAATTCAGTTGAATTTATTGTTTAAGTTAGTTTAAGTCATGTTGGTTTTTACTGTAGTTTATTTATAAGGCTATTGTAAAAAGGTTCAGGGACCTCTTTAATAAATGTATGTACTTTCTGTGGAGCAGTGGTGGTCAGCACATTCACCCAACACGTGAAAGGTCCCCAGTTTGGGACGAGGTGGGGACGAATGGGCACTACCAGGCTGTACTTGGTGCCAATACGACCCTAGTGGTTAAGATATCCAACCAACATTTAAACGAGTTGCTGCAAAGCAGTTTTACATCCTGTACTTAGTTTTTGGTTTGGGCGAAATACTAATTCACGAATTTACTGTTAAAAGTTTCAGAGCGCTGGTTTAATTCGAATTTATGACAGTCTTTTTGCCTCAAAAATGTATCATGCCAATATTTAAGCATTTGCAGCAAATAATATTTGCAGCAAATATCAGACTTTTCTTCATACTAATAACTAATAGAACCAACAGTGCTTGCTTTCAGCCAATCAGAATGTGAGACAGATGGCTGCCTGTGGCTGCAGATTAAGGGCGGCCATATTTGTATAATTTACAATGCACAAGTAATCCACACATTTTTACAGAGTTTTATATCAAAAAGGTTTGACTATGTGTCTGGGGAAACAGAATTATCCATAACGATTGGTAAGTGTGAGATTCATCCTTTTCCTCAGCTAAAACCTGATTCAAGGAAATGTTTCAAATTAATAAAAAGCATGCGGGCACCCTCACAATCAACTTAACGTGCAGAGGATTGATGGGAACCTGAACAAAGTTAATGGTTTTTCAGTGTTTGTTTTTAGTAAAATGTAAGTTTATGCTTCCGTTGGGTCTGTTAGAAGATATGGTACCATGAGCTTCTGGCTGTAGTTGGCATGCACAGTGGATCCCAGTATTTAATGTTTAGTGTGTATAAAGAATAATGTCGAATTTGTTTACAACAAATTGATAACCTTCCATGTCCCAAAAGCCAGTTTCTGTAGCCAGGGATCGTCGTGCCAAGGACCCCTCCCTTGGCTCTCTGCGCACCAGACCCCTTTAGCCCCTCCTACACCTGGTGAGACCATGGGAAGAAGGTCCCACGTCGTCCCTTTGGGCTGTGCCCGGCCGGACCCCATGGGTAAGGTCTAGCCACCAGGCGCTCGCCAGCGGACCCCACCTCCAGGCCTGGCTCCAGAAGGGGGCCCCGGTAACCCGCATCCGGGCGAGGGAAATTCAGGACCAATGTTTTTGCTCGTCATAAGGGGTATTCTGATCTGCGTTTTGTCTGGCCACTTACCTAGAACCTGTTTGCCATGTGTTAAAGCCCCCGACAACATAGCTCCAAGGATCATTGGGACACACAAACTCCTCCACCGCGATAAGGTAGCAGATCAAGGAGGAGCGTCTGCCGTCATTCGGACCCTGCACCAGTCCGTCGTGGTGAAGAGGGAGCTGAGCCGAAAGGCAAAGCTCTCGATCTACGTTCCTACTATGGGTCATGACCGAAAGAACACGATCCCGGATACAAGTTATTATTATTATTATTTTCATTAAGTGGCTGAAATGAGTTTCCTTCGCAGGGTGTCTGGGTTCTCCCTTAGAGATATGGTGAGAAGCTCGGTCATCCGGGAGGGACTCTGTGTGGAGCCACCGCTCCTCCGCATTGAGAGGAGCCAGTTGAGGTGGCTCGGGCATCTGATAAGGATGCCTCCTGGACGCCTCCCTCGGGAGGTGTTCCGGGCATGTCCCAACGGCAGGAGAACCCGGGGGCGACCCAGAACACGCTGGAGAGACTATGTCTCTCGGCTAGCTTGGGAACGCTTTAGGATCCCATCGGATGAGCTGGCTGGGGATAAGGACGTCTGGGCTTCCCTTTAAAGGCAACTGCCCCCGCAACTTAACCTCGGATAAGCGGAAGATAAAGGATGGACGGAAATTGATAACCTAATTGTGTTTGTTTTGCAGAAATTAAATATTCACGGTAACCAATGAGACCTACATCTACTGGCGCGAAGTTTATAAGTTACTGCGGCTTCTTTTTACACTTTCTTTGCATATCAATGCGCCCTCATTATGAATAAATTCAAATGAAGGTGGCGTTTCGTAAGTAAACACACTAAATCATGGGATGATTAGGAAATGCAATTTGTGATCCAAGAAATCAAATTCAAGAAACAAGTGTAGTAATTTCGATTTGGTCCACGTCTTTGGCAAGGGATATATAGAAATCACAGCACGAGCTTCATAAGTTTCATATACTGGATCACCTACTGTGTATCCTCAATAAACCATTCTCCAGAAAATCGGAATCTTTATGTGTAGTCGGTACGGGGTTTCTGACTTTCTCTATGATAGCCAACATTTTGCATCAACTCTTGCAAGGTTAAAAAACCAGAAGAAATCATACAACTATGCTATCAGAAATACAGTATAGACTAAAGAGCAGACTGCTGTTTTTCCGCCCGCCATATTTGCTGTGCTTGTGATACATGGATACTGAAACCATGGTGGCTCAGCGTTCGCTGTAAAAGTACGAATTGGCCCAGATAAACCCATATCAGTCATCTTTACCAGGGATATAGTATTTTTAGTGACGGTAACGAATTGAAGCCAATGTCATTGTAAAAGATGTAAATGAATGCAATAAAGTACGACGATGGACAAAAATGTTTGGTGCGTTTTTAATAATTATATATATTATACAAAATTATATGACATATGTATAAATGATGAGGAACCGGACTAGATCAGTAACCGACTATTAAAATTGGTTGCAGCCCCACACTATACAGTTAAAAAAAAACGTAACAAGGTACAAGGAGGAATTCTAACTATAGACACTCGATAAATAAAAGCACCGAATCTTTTTTTTCGGGTACCCGCGACAGCAAAATGACAGACAATTATGTCAACGCTCATAAAATGGGGTTCATGTCGAAGATTAATGACATGCAAGTATTCCAATGCACATTTTAATGTTAATGCGTGCGTCATTAATCATTATTCAAATTTAAAATATCAAAAGTCGGGATTTGTTTTCCCTTACAAGATAAATATAAATCGGAAACTATCACGATACGCGATTTGTTACCCAATCACAATATACACAGCGTCCAAAACTACACTTCAGCAGTCATGAAATCGTCAAGAAAATGACACGTGACCGTATGTAAGCGCTAGAGAAAACCCGATTGCTAAGCTAACATGCAATACGCAAAGCCAACACGCTCACGGACGCCAAACTGCAATTTTCACGGAAAGTAACAACAATAACGATAATTTAATCATTTAAAGTAACTGATCACTTAATGGAAACAAAACATTAAACAAGGGGGACTAGCTTGCTGTAACCAAGAATGTCGTTAACACGGCCGGTAAACTCGCAGGCATCGTTTAGAAAATTCCGATTATTAGGTGGATTTATGTACATGTTATCATAAAAGTCTATTCTCAGTGTTATTGTACATAGCGATGAACAGTAAATGGAGCATTTTGTGGACATTTTGAACATTATTTATAACAGACTCACTAACCTGACTTCTTCGGCTTCGGTGCCATGTTGGGGAAAGGAAGAAGGAATAGGGTTTCCGAGGCTATAATACAAGGGCGAAATCAAGTATCGCGATGTTTAGAATGCGGCAACAATTTAATACTTCATTTTCATTTTACAGATGCGTTACAGTTTATATAAGTTTTTGGGAGAAATATGTTCATATGATTGACTAAAAAACAGGCTGGATGTTACCCAACTGCTACTTGTTAAGTGAGAAGAATTTCCTTTAAAATAATTTACAGAACTGCAAAGAGGTTTAAAATAAAACATTGAAGTTACGTGTACATTTTGTTCTGCGGATCCTGCAACTGTAACACATTTATTATCCCTTAGCGAAATAATTCCAGCCTAATATTTGTAATTTTATTGCTGATAATTCAACCCAAGCACCTTTTATGGACTTAAGACTTAATTCCAATTCCTCCAGTACATAAATGAAGAAATTCAGTGTGAATCGTGCAGAGGCATAATATATCAGACATGGGACCAAGTCACACATGTGCAAGTCTCAAGTAAGTCTCAAGTCTTCACCTTCAAGTCCCAAGTAAGTCCCAAGTATTTTTTTCTTGGGCAAGTCAAGTCACAAGTCAAGTCCCGAGTCTTAGATTGCCAAGTCCAAGTCAAGTCACAAGTCATAAAAACAGCGACTCGAGTCGACTCGAGTCCAAGTCACTAAGTCTCAAGTCCCCATGTCTGTAATATATTGGCTAATTACATATGTGTAACGGGTGTGATAATAACTTTTATTTTATTGAAATTCCTGCTAAAATATGTGTATAGTTTTTGGTAAATGTCCTGCAATGCTGAGTCCAACAGTGCCATCTGCTGGTATGGGGTGGGGTTTGGTTTTGGCTTCTAACATGTGACCAGGAGGTGGGGTTTGTTGTCAGTTTTACCAGAGTACTACAAAGGTAAGACATATCTTTTGGTGCTCCACAAAATAAGTTAATTTTAAACTTTATAACCCCAGCTGACAAATCTCTCACCATGCATAGTAATGTGATTGATATTGTCAAGCTGTTTAGGTTTATTTTCGTTTTGTTTCTGTTTTACTAAATATTAATTCCCCTTGTAGAGATCAAAGAGATCAGACCCAGCAGAAAAAGCTAATGTTGTGACTCATCCATTTGCAGGTAAATTGTACCCATTTTTATACTCATTATTGTTTTTATTCCTATTTTTCATATACATTAAAAAAAGGATGATGTTGGTTAAAATTCAGAGTAAAGAAAAACATGTTGAATTCATTGTAAACGTTAAAAATCCACTATACGATCTCTTGTTAAAAGTATCTTGTTAAAATGCAAAGATTTATAAATGTATTGTGATATTCTCAAAATGTATTTTCTGTAAAGTGAAAAGAAAGCTCTTTGATATGCTTTGTTGTCAGTTTTACCAGAGTACTACAAAGAGATCAAAGAGATCAGACCCAGCAGAAAAAGCTAATGTTGTGACTCATCCATTTGCAGAAACTGTAATAATAAAAACCTCATCATCCAGTCCAGCGTGAATGTGGATCTTTGGTGGGACACGTACACCGCGGTTACATTGGTGCCGTGACCCGTGACTTCTATCAAACTCTCCGAACCGAGGACTGTCCTACCTGCCACATTGTTTCATGATGCCATCAGCTCACAGTATTTAAAATTGCTATACAGTGACGTGTTACGCAGGCTCCTGATTTATTTTGTGATTTTGACTCATTTACATATTTGAAACATGTTTAATCAGAGCACGAGTGACATTTCTGAGGGTGTAGCTGATCAGATGACAAATGTTATTCAGGAGATAGGACATACATTGGCTGATAGCATTTTCTCACGTATACAGTCACACAATACAGTAGCTCCTAGCGCTGCTGCCACACAAGATGTAGCAAACACATTGAGTAAGCCAGGTTATGTGTCAGATGTAACACAGGTTGAGGTGGTTACACAGAGAAAGGTTAAAGAACCACCATCATTTAATGGGGATGGCTCAGACTCAATAAAATTACATGAGTGGGAAGATCTAATGAAGACATTTATTAAGAAGAGTAATGTGAGACTTGAAGAGCAAGCAGAGGAAATCCAAATGCATTTGAGAGGAAAAGCTAAAGATGTAGTTAGGTTTGGCATTAGAAACAGTAATATAGACGTCTATACCCGCCCTGACATGATTTATAGTCTCCTCAGGAAACACTTTAGCTGTACCAAGTACTCTGCTGTCCCTTTAGCTGACTTTTATTCAACTTTGCCCAAACACCAGGAGGACCCCTATGACTACTGGCTGAGACTAAACAGAGCAGCTGACCTTGCCTCTGAGTGCTTGAGTGAGCAGGGCAAAACATTTGACAACCCTGAAATAGAGGTCACTCGCATGTTTATTAGGAACTGCCCATGCAAGGAACTGGCACTCACTTACAGATCAAAAACCATCGAAAAGTGGTCAGCATGTGAGGTACTAGAGGTGCTGAATGAATACCACGCTGAGAAGAGCTACAAAGCAGATTCCCTACAACAACCTGCGAATAGAGCGGAAATTGCCGTACACAAAGCTGAGGTGAACCATGGTCCAACCCTCATGCACGAGCCACCTCAGACTTCGAGCCCACAGTATGTCTCTCTAACGGACGTTATTAGTATGTTGGAGAAGGTTCTGATACGTGTTACCTCAAACCAGTTTCAAGGGAGAAGGCGAGCTCCAACCAGGCGACCTGGAGACAGAATTAATGGTTTCACTGACAAGCCATGTATCATTTGCAAAGAAGTCGAACACAGTGCTCTCTCTCATTGCCGAGACAAAAACCTTTGCTTTCACTGCCATGCCCCAGGGCATTCTCGACGTGATTGTCCAGTGACGAAAGTTGTCCCACTGCCTCAGGGAAACTAACTGATCTGCGCTTAGGGGAGAACAGTGCAGATCAACTGAGTATACCTCCCACCACTAGTGTGACGCCTGACATGCAAGATAATAAATCAATTTATGAGTTGTATAGCAACAAGATACCTCCATCGAAGAAGCTGATCTTTCAGGGGTTTCAGAGAATAGCGGAGACTGACGAACTGTTTTACACACCTGTACTTGTGCAAGAAGGCCCCACTTTCAGAGCGCTATTGGACAGCGGGTCGATGGCTTGTACAGTAAGTGAGGACACGGCTAAGTCCCTCCTGCAGCAATTCCCTGATATGATGAGTTACACGGCCGATAATTATGTCATTGTAGGCTGCGGTGGACACCAAGTTTCTCCCAGAGACATGTACGACATTCACGCCACAGTTTACGGGTGCCAAATGGTAATACCAGTAATGGTGGTGCCAGGCCAGACAGAACAGATGATCCTTGGCAGCTATGCCATCAAACATATTTTGACTCAATTGAAAAGTACAGATGGCTATTGGAGATTAGTTTCCACTCCTGACAACGGTCTGTCCGATCACCACAGTCAATTCCTGTCAATGCTTTCCAACACAGAGAGATGGAGAGGTGATTGCATTCCTGACAAGGTAGGGACAGTAAAAATCAAGAGTTGCGTGACGCTGAATCCACGGACCGAGTACGTTATTTGGGGCAAGTTACCTGAGTTGGCCGGGACGTCTGCGGGCAGCACAGTGGTCGTTGAGCCAACCCAATCAAAGGCCGGGCCCAGACAAGTCCTTGTCGGACGAGTTGTTACTCCACTCTGGGGAGATGGATGGGTGCCTGTTAAAGTCTTTAATCCCACGGACAGAGTTGTTGTGCTGAGGAGAAACAGGAAAATTGCAGATGTGTCTCCTTGTATCGCAGCGGAAGACCTGCCCAATGCAGAGGAGGTCAAGTGCAACGTGCAGAGTGTACAGAGCAAAGAGGTCCGACCCAGGTCAGAAGAGGACATGATGCGTACATTGGAAGCTCTGGGACTGCAAGACATTGACCTGAAGTCATGTGAGGTTTCGCTGCAGTGTAAAGACAAGCTCCTTCATATCATCGAACAATTCGAGTCAATCTTTTCTCGCCATAAAATGGACTGTGGAGAGGCCAAAGAGTTTGTACATCGTATCCACCTTGTTGATGATAAGCCGTTCCCTCTACCCTACAGACGTATACCACCAAGTCAGCATGAAAAATTGAGGACGACTCTGAACGAGATGGAAGAGAAAGGAATTATTCAGAAGTCGACTAGCGACTATGCATCTGCGCTTGTTCTCATATGGAAGCGGAATGGAGAACTAAGGGTATGCACTGATTTCAGAAGGCTTAATGCAAGAACAATAAAGGATGCCTACCCACTACCGCATCAAGCTGATGCTTTGGCCGCACTTGGGGGAAATGCCTTTTTCTCCACAATGGACCTGACGTCAGGCTACTACAATGTCCCCTTGCACCCTGATGACAAAAAGTACACAGCATTCTCATCACCCTTCGGGCTTCACGAGTACAACCGGCTCCCTCAGGGACTTTGCAACAGCCCAGCAACATTTATGAGGATGATGATGTCGATATTCGGTGATCAGAATTTCATGAGCCTATTATGTTACCTCGACGATCTGATGGTGTTTGCCCCCACGGAGGAAGTTGCACTCCAACGCCTGCAGATGGTGTTTACTCGCCTCAAGGAACACAACCTCAAGCTAGCACCCAAAAAGTGTTTTTTCCTCAGACGGACTGTGAAATTTCTTGGGCATGTCATCAGTGAGGATGGAATTCGGACTGACCCAGAGAAGGTGAGAGCAATAAATGACGTACAAGTCGCTGATCTAATGGAGTCAGATGGCAAGACGCCATGCCCTAGTAAAATCAGATCTTTTCTAGGCATGGTGATGTATTTCCAAAGCTTCATTGAAGCGTGTTCTGCGAAGGCAAAACCTCTGTTCAGGCTCACATCTGAATCTGGTGACAAGCATAAGCGCAAGAGAGCCCACAAGAAAGGTCAAGTGAAGCTGACGCCGGCAGATTGGTCCGATGCATGCCAGAACGCCTTTGAAACACTGAAGCACGACCTCGTGACAGGTGTCACTCTGGCCCACCCAGATTTTGATGCGCCGTTTATACTGGCTGTCGACGCATCCTTTGATGGGATTGGAGCAGTCCTGTCACAGCTGCCACCAGGTGGAAAAGTAGCCAGACCAGTCGCCTTTGCAAGTAAGACGCTCTCTCGCTCCCAGCTCAGCTACCCTGCACACAGGCTCGAATTTCTTGCCTTGAAATGGGCGGTATGTGATAAATTCAGCCATTGGTTGAAAGGAAGACACTTTAACACGTGGACCGACAATAACCCACTGACATACATTTTGACCAAACCAAGACTTGATGCGTGTGAACAGCGGTGGGTAGCGAAGCTAGCTGCATACAATTTTGACCTGAAGTACATTCCCGGCCCAAAGAACATCGTAGCCGACGCTCTGAGCCGTGAGCCATTTGTACGGTCATGTGTGAGTCATCGCCTTGTTACCGAGCCCTATACTTCGCTCTTGGACCAAGTCAACGGGGTGAACAACAGTACTGTGCAAGAGGTGTTCAGAGTATCCAACAATTGTCACGCTGTTGTAGACGAGAGTGCTGGGACATCAGACGAGTCAGTAAAAAGGGCAATTCCATCAGGCTCCAATGGTTCTGTGACATCAGAAGAGGTTGCTGCTGTCTTCAGTGCTCAGTCCACTGGTGGCGTGGGTCAAGTGATGGGAACAGATGCCAACTTCAATCTTCTGCAGAAGGGAGATCAGTCAACGGCACTCCCACAGAGTCAGCTTGTTGGTTTACAAGAACAGGACAACACAATAAGCAGAACCATGTACTTTGTGCATAGACACAAGAGACCTACCAGGCGTGAGAGAGCTGTCGAGTCGCCTAGTGTGATGAAACTACTGAAGCATTGGAGCAGACTCACCATACAGAACGGCATGCTCTACAAAATAAGGAAAGATCCTCACATGGCCAAGAAAATCTTCCAGTTTGTGGTGCCTGATTCATTGAAACAGAAAGTCCTTCAAGGTTTACATGACTCAGCAGGTCACCAAGGCCAGAACCGTACTTTGTCTCTGGTGAGGCAACGATTCTTCTGGAATGGCATGGAACGTGATGTTGTGAATTATGTCAAATCCTGTCAGCGCTGTGTAGTAGGGAAAACACCGGAACCACACAACCGTGCACCACTCAAGAACATAGTCACCTCTGAGCCTATGGAGTTGGTCTGTATAGACTTTTGGACTGCTGAGCAAGAGAACAAGTCTGTAGATGTCCTGGTCGTAACTGATCATTTCTCCAAGATGGCGCACGCCTTCCCTTGCAGAAATCAAACCGCCAAACAAGTTGCTCGCCGTCTGTGGCAGGATTTCTTCCTTGTCTATGGTTTCCCACGGCGTATCCACTCTGATCAGGGAGCTAATTTTGAGAGCAAACTGATCAAAGAGCTTCTAGAGATGGCAGGGGTGCAGAAATCCCATACCACTCCGTACCACCCCATGGGAAATGGTATCGCAGAACGATTCAACCGAACATTGGGAGATATGATCAGAACCCTTCCCCCTCAGCCCAAAGCAAAGTGGCCACAAATGCTGCAGCAGCTCACATTCTGCTATAACTGCACAGAGCATGAGACAACAGGGTTTGCACCGTTTTACCTAGTGTTTGGTAGGATCCCTCGTCTCCCTGTCGATGTCATGTTTCAACATGCTAATACCAATGATGCTGTTGTCAGCTACTCTGACTTTGTACGCCATCTGAAGAAAGATCTACATGAAGCTGCTCAAATTGTACAGAGGAATACTCTCAGAGAACAGACTCGTCATGCCAAGCTGTACAACCGTAGGGCCAAAGGATCACCTCTCGTCGTGGGAGACCGGGTGTTGATCGCCAACAGAGGTGTCCCGGGGAAACGCAAAGTTGCAGATAAGTGGGAGTCAACCCCGTATGAAGTCATATCAGTCAAGCCTGATCTCAATGTCTACAGAGTCAAGGATTGTCTGACGGGCAAAGAGAAGGTAGTTCACAGGAATTTGCTGCTCTCTGTTAACTTCTTGCCCTGTGAGGATGATCTGGCCAGCGAATCTGAACACTCAGAGTCTGACGCTGCTATGCATGGAAGTGATGTATGCTCTGATTTACCTGACGCGGTTGAAGACAGTGATGCCCGTACAGTAAACTGGGTGATACAGGCAGGTGAAGAGCAAGTTCATCCAGAGGTAGAGGATAACTTACTAGACAGCAGATCTGATGCCCAGTCCGACTCTTGCAGTGTTGATACATCCAGTCGAGGAAGTCAGCACATCCCCGAACAAGATGTTGACCATACTTCAAGTGACAATACGGAAAGCCCATCACAGTGCTCTGAAAACATGATCTCTTTGGGTATGGGTCTCCCAGATGAGACCCCATTGAACACTGACCATCCAGACGCAGACTCCACTGATACTGACTGTTTAGACTTGACCGTCCCAGACCTTCAAGCTCAGGTTAATTGTGCTCAACCTGACCGTTATGGTCTTAGGGTCCGCCAGTCCATCAGGCCTCCTAGTCGTCTAATTTGTCAGATGAATGACCAGTTGGTAGGTGACAATCCTCTGTCCGCAATATCTGCTAGTTCCTAGTTTAAGTTCAGTAGAGATGCACTTTCAGTTTGAGTAACAAAGCTTGAGTAAGAAACAAGAATTGTGCCTATGTGAGCACTTACAACTACAGGAACAATGTTTGATATTTCAGAGATGTAACAGGCATCTTTGAGTCTGTGCTTAGTTAGGAGTTTGATCGCCTCCTTTCTTTTCACACTCCTTTTTGGGAGAGTTTTAGAACTGACATGCACTTCAGTTTGTTCCTTGTAATACTGTACCAGTTTTCGGGTCCTCTTTTTCATCAGTATTTGCCTTTTTGGCATGTGATTTTTTTTTATGTTCAGTGTAGCACTCCCATTTTTAGCAGAATTTCAGGGGGGTGTATGTAACGGGTGTGATAATAACTTTTATTTTATTGAAATTCCTGCTAAAATATGTGTATAGTTTTTGGTAAATGTCCTGCAATGCTGAGTCCAACAGTGCCATCTGCTGGTATGGGGTGGGGTTTGGTTTTGGCTTCTAACATGTGACCAGGAGGTGGTTTGTTGTCAGTTTTACCAGAGTACTACAAAGGTAAGACATATCTTTTGGTGCTCCACAAAATAAGTTAATTTTAAACTTTATAACCCCAGCTGACAAATCTCTCACCATGCATAGTAATGTGATTGATATTGTCAAGCTGTTTAGGTTTATTTTCGTTTTGTTTCTGTTTTACTAAATATTAATTCCCCTTGTAGAGATCAAAGAGATCAGACCCAGCAGAAAAAGCTAATGTTGTGACTCATCCATTTGCAGGTAAATTGTACCCATTTTTATACTCATTATTGTTTTTATTCCTATTTTTCATATACATTAAAAAAAAGGATGATGTTGGTTAAAATTCAGAGTAAAGAAAAACATGTTGAATTCATTGTAAACGTTAAAAATCCACTATACGATCTCTTGTTAAAAGTATCTTGTTAAAATGCAAAGATTTATAAATGTATTGTGATATTCTCAAAATGTATTTTCTGTAAAGTGAAAAGACAGCTCTTTGATATGCTTTGTTGTCAGTTTTACCAGAGTACTACAAAGAGATCAAAGAGATCAGACCCAGCAGAAAAAGCTAATGTTGTGACTCATCCATTTGCAGAAACTGTAATAATAAAAACCTCATCATCCAGTCCAGCGTGAATGTGGATCTTTGGTGGGACACGTACACCGCGGTTACATATGCAAATTCTTAATCTTGCGTGTGCTTTTATCAAACACATATTTTTAGATCTTGAGTGAATCGTAACTACATTTGTGGATTTGAACAATAAGTTTGTAAATTTTTTTTAAAACAAATCTCTCCAAATAAAAAGGTGTTTGGGGGAAAAGGACAGTAATAATTAGATTACAATTTTTAGTTAAAGTCCTTCCCATTAACATTTACCACAGGGATACAACCAATGTTTTTTTGCATAGCCCATAATTAATGTCCAAAATTGATACAAAATCCTTGCACTAATACTCATTTCATAGTGCCATGTTTAGGTGTAGCATGGACCTGTCCTCTTGGGCGCCACCCATAGGTGGCAATGACACTGCATAAGGTAATGCTGTACAAACTACTGACAGCTGCAGTTAAATCACGTGGGAAGAAGAAATGGCAAAGCAAAGCCACCAGAGAGCATTGTCAGAGTCATTTTTAAGCAGACTTGTTGAGAAACATGGCAACAATTTCAAGCAGTTTAACAAAAATTCAAGCACTTTTCAATTCCTGTAAACTCAACATAAAAATTCAACAATTTTTAAGGATTTCAAGCACACGAAAGAACCACGCATTTAGTATTCTGGGATAAATGTCGCATGTGAGAATTTTTCTTCATATTTGTAAAAGCATACAATAGTCAGATATATCCAGATTCATTTTTATTGTATACATCTCATTTGTTATACAAAATAACGTGCAATGTGGAAATGTTTCTTCAAGTTCATCTTCTACTCTTGCGGTGACTTCTTGTTCTTCTTTCTATATAATTGACAAAACGTTTAGTGAGAATGCACAAGACAAAAAAATCAAAGTCACACGGTTCACTAACCTTGCTTGTTTTTTAAAAGGATTTGCCGTTTTTTTCTCACTCTTGTCTGCGTTTCCCGTTTTTTGTTGTTTAAGTTTTTGAGCTTTTCCTTTGGTCGACTTTTTCTGGATACTTTTGGCCTTTTTCTGTACATTTTTGGGCCGTTTCTTCATGAAATATTCCGGTGTAGTGGAAATGGTGGTCCTCCTGGGAGGTTTCTTCTCTAGCTTCCTTCTATCTTTGCTAAACCAACAAAACAAAATCTTAACATAAACTTTCTATGTGGAAGTGAAAAATAGGGAACTCTTAATCTTACCTGTGAATCTTCTTGATGCAAAGCATATAATCTGGTACTGGACAGCCAGCTTGTTTGATAACATCAGCAATGCTAGGCAGGTGAAATAACATTCATTAATAAAACATTTTGAAATCTTGCCTATTGTACACATGACTTTTTCAACCACTGTGCTGTGGCATGCAGGTAATTTATCGTATTTATCGTACTGTGCCGTGGTAAATTATCCAATTTAGGTGCCTGTGCCGTTTAGCAAAAGCCATCTTTCATTTGGATTTACTTTTTCAGCGATGAAATGGCACCGAATGGTGGTGTTTTCACAGAAAGAAATGTACCTTGGCTCAAAAAAGGTTGAACACAAGTATACATCACATTTGTCAAACTCGTGGCCCGCAGACCAAATGTGTCCCGCCACATCATTTTGTGTGGCTGGCCAGACAATGCTGAAAGAAGCACAATAGGAAAAATGACCCAAAAATATGTCCACTTGATGTCACCAAAGCCAGGTGCCACACGCAAAGCAGCCACTGTAGCTATATTTACTGACTACCAATAAAGGGGAAATGTGTATTATTTAGCGCCTCTTATTGGTGAAATAACAACCTTACTTATTAAAAGAAACAATATTGGTTCCAATTAGCAGAAGCACACGGAGTCTCATATAAACCTGCATTTTTTTAAAAAATACTAATGAAGCTTACCTAAAGAGAGTTGACATCATTGACAGCCATTTTGCTGCCACAAATAACCCCCAAAAAACAAAAACCTCGTGAAAGGCTGGGCAAGAAAGTAAATAAAAAATTGTGCTTTTAGATCACTTAAGGTCTCCGTAGTTGCTTTTCTTCTCTGTGATTTGTGACAGTTGTTTTTGGTTAAACATCCAGTGGTCAAATATTACAGTGCCCCTTTAAAACAACCAAAGAACATTGAGGAAACCCATTTTGATCTTATTTTAACCTAAAATAAAAGGTCACGAAAACACTATTTAAGGCAATACGAAAAATAAAATGGCACATGGGTGCCTTTGCAGGTGTTTAAAGATGCTTTAGCTCATTTCTATTATACGTATAAAATCTAATAGCGTAAGTTACCATGTTCAGGGATTACAACCCCCCCCCACCCGTGTTGTGGAATACTCTGCCCTTTGAGATTCAATCTGCAAACTCTGTTTAAATCTAGGCTTAAACACACCTACCGTATATTTAATACCTTATAAATGATGTACCTATATTTCATGTTGATGATGTCTGTGTATTGTCTATGCAGCCCTTTGACACTTCTTTTTATTATAGGCGTCACAAATAAACATGACTTAAGTACGTTCATTTTTTTGTTTAGTCTTGATTTTTTATGTGAGGCTAATAAACGCTATCAGAGATTAAATCTAATAAGTCATGGAAAAAAATAGACAGAAAACTTCAATAATTGTTTTATCATCGAATCTGAGATCGTTGAAATAAAATTTAATTGTGAACCCCTAAAAAAAGATCCTAACCCTCCAGCTAAGGCACACTTTTTAATGCCATTACTTTACTAGTTACCTCCCTGTGACAATCTTTTATTCTATCATTAAGCCCCTGAGCTCAAATGAGTTTGACATACATACTATACATTATTGTTGTGTTCAAACCTTCGCAGGAGCGGTTTATCGTTCTCTGTGAAGAAGGTGATTGCTTTCCCTTGATGTCCGGCTCGGCCCGTGCGACCTAAGGAGAGTAGGAATTATTAGAAGCCCCAAACTTGAGGCTTGACGGTTCTTTTTAGATTTTTGTATGTTAGTCTAATTAAAGTTTGAATTTGCAATAGAGTTGCTGACCAATCCTGTGAATGTATTCAACGGCACTGGTGGGGAAATCATAGTTGAGCACCAGATTGACGCCTTTGAAATCGATTCCTCTAGCCATCAGCGCCGTGCAAATCAGCACCCAGATCTTTCCGCAGCGGAAACTTTCCACCACGTTGTCCCGCTGCAGGCAGGGGAGGATGCTAGTCGCCATTTTGTCAAGCCGCTAACGTGATTACAAAAAAAAATTTACCTGTTGCTGTGTGCGCTCGGCATGGATTACATCTACGTTGATCCCTTCGTAGACAAGCTCATGAAAGAGCTCTCGCGCTCGATCTATGGACTGGACAAACACCAACACGGGAGGCAGGATGCCCTAAAAAACACAAAAGATTGAGTTAAACGGAATTTGATTTTATTAGAACATTTCTTGACAACAGGACAGGGCATTCAAACCTTCTTAATAATGTCGCGCACGGCCACCAGCTTGCCGTTCTCAGTGCCGACAAACAGTAACTCCTGCTTCACTGAACGTACTGCTGCGTTTCTGAAATAATTAAAAATGAAAAAATAAACACTTATAGGATGATTAACTCATCCAGTTCATCCAAAACGGGGACAATTTCTGCAAACTCCCTTCTACAGAGCACACCCGATTTAAAGCCGTGCATGAAAACTTAAGAAACTTAACTTAATTTTTTTCCAAGCTGCATTAAATTTTAAGATGTAGGTTTAAACAGCCATAACAATTAACTCATTCATGTCAGTTTCTTAAATCCTAAATGTGGTGTATGCAACTTCAAAGGTCTTCTACTTGTGGATGCCATCTTTTGTTTCGCATGCAAGTATGTGCGAGTTAACGTTTGTACTGCATTTGAAACAGTCATTTTTTTTACTTTTACCATATTCATCCTGGAATAAAAGAAAACCACAACTACGTGCGTAATAACACAGCCTTGTGTTCAGCATAAAATCCTTCAAGGCTGGCACAACGATGACAAAAGCAGATAGGTGCAGTGGAAAAAAAAGTTTTTTGAACTCAGTTGGGCAATGTTAACACATACAGCACAGGACACCTCAAACTGCACAGTCAATATTAACCTTTTAATACGACCGTAGGGCGCACTCTAAAAAGGCGCAGTCTCCGTAGCTGCTTCCGTTTCTGTATATAACACATACAAATGGCACACCACACAATAGGGCGCGGGTGACCTCTGCTGTAGCTGCCTTACAACAACATAGACAAGCATTGAAGTGAGCGTATTTAAAAAAAGTAGAGCGGAGGCTAAGCTGAATCTGGTTGTAGTTTGAGTTTCGCTTACAAAGTAAAACACACGGATAAAAACTCGTCAGAGTTAGTTTTTCAGCTTTCTCCACTTGCGAACCATCGATTAATCTTCAATTCTCGCACAAATGGTCGGTTTCCACGTTCTTTAGCGTAGCGTATAAATCATCGCGCTATGATGTACAAAAACACGGAAAACCTTGAATGGAGGGTAAGTGAGGTCATGGATTTACAGTAAGACCTCGGTTATCGCGGTTAATGGGGACCAAAACCACCCGCGATAAGTGAAAATCTGCGATGTAGCGACGCCCCTTCAAAAAAAAAAAAAAAAAAAAAAAAAAAAAATATATATATATATATATATATATATATATATTTTTTTTTTACCATTACAGACTGCGAAGCTCTGAATCTGCGAACGTCGAACCGCGAAGTCGCGAGGTCCCATTGTAATTAATATTTGGAGGATACAACTCTTTTAAGCCTTCGGTAGCACAATAACTTTCACATTGCTAAATAGACTACAGCCTTGGCATCCATAAAGACTTCCGCAAACAATGCATTTATTGCGTGTGACGTCTCATGTTCTCTTCTGCACATGCGGGAGCTTGTCGCGTTCAAACAGGAGACTCATAGAAGTCATATGATACAAGTCGCTTAGAGTCACGTTTAATTGTAAATGTGAACGATGTCACAAAAACAACGGATTTCACCCAAATATGGGTTAAGTCTTAGGGTATGACTAAACCAAGGCTCAAATCTGACCTCTAAGTCCCTGAGCTGGCGCCAAATTCTAAGGCCATCCAACTGGTCTACATTCGCTGCTTTACATAACATACAGGGCGCACCGCACAACTTGAAGAAAAATCGGAGACTTATGTGCGCCTTATGGTTGAGAAAATACAGTAAACAGTCGAATTCCCCTGTTGGGCATGAGTTCTAATGCGGCTTCCAGGTGCCGGCTGAGGCGATCTGGCGGGGCTGAGCCGCCGGCGGGGCGGGGAGCGCTGCTGCGGGGCCCCGTCAGGAATATTTTATGTATCGTATCTTTATCTGTCAAAATGATGAATAATATCAAAATATTTCCCTTTAGAATTGTATCTATTGAACCAATCAACTCTTACGGATGACTAAATCTCCCTTTTGATGGCTGTGTGAGTATTCCAATCGGAACACTTCTCCAGGTAATTTCGAAGTATTTTCAGTTTAAATTATAATGTCCCCTCCTGCAGATGTGGGGAAGCGGTTGCTATAGTCGTCACAAAGGGCAACGCCCAGCCGGGCTGCTGGGAAGGAGGGAAAAGTTTATCTTCTTAGTTCTGTCTGGGTACCAAGAAGAACAAAAGCTTCTCGGGGCACGTGCTTACTTTTTATCAGACCTCTCTCTTTTGATTTTGTTGAAACTTTCCAGTTTGCGTACTGCTTACGTAGTTCCCCTGAGCTGGTTTTTAGTGTGAAACGCTAATGCATGCAGTCAGAAAGCGCCTTACGAAAAAAGGACTACAAAAGGGACTGCCATTGTTTTTTTCCAGCAGGCCATGTCATTGCGTTGCTTATCTGTGCAAGCCAGATTCCATGATAATTGCTACCTGGAATCTTCTGCCCAGAAATGGGATCATCTTTCTGGGTTGAGACAGTCTTCTGTTCTTGGTTGGCTTTTTCTAAATTTTTCTGACCTATATCCGCAGACTGCCTCTACATCCTAATCAAAAAGAGTGACGAGAAATCTTGTTTAGTTTATCAGATTACGAATTGATGTGATCCAGGAACCTTGATCTTGTTAGAATAATCGCATAGTGTTGTTTTGTTCAATTTTCTTCAGTAGATTTATAGTAAATAAACTTATGAAAATGTGTATGCGTTTCTATTAAAATATACAGAAACTTGCCACATTAAAGTCACGATTAAATTGTGCACATATCCACACTTTGGATTATAAAATTGATTCCAAGGTTTGTCAGCCGTTTTGGTGCTCCAAAAAGACAACTTTATCACTTAACTTGTACAAATTAATTGAGCCATCGATTAAGTATTAAAACGATTAATTGACTTCCTATACGCTAAAGCATGGTTCGTGGATGCTTTTCATGACCAAATTCAAGCACTTTTTAAGCACTTTCAAAACCAATTTTCCAATTTCTCCTGTTCCATTAAAATAAGGTGTGAATTATCCACAAATAGATCTGCAGTTAACAATTGTCATTTTTAATCGTGCGCTTTTACTGTTCAAGAAATTTAGATCTTGAATAAATCACAAATATATATGTGGATCTGACCAATACGCGTGTAAATATTTTCAAAACAAATCTCTCCCCATATAGGTGTTGGGTAAAAATGACAGTAATGTGTAGCTTAAATTTTCAGTTGCAGGAAGTTCTTTACATTACAATTTAACACTTGAAAGTGCTACCTTAATTTTTTTCTTGGCCTATTACAAGTGTCCATAAATTATACGATTTGGGTTTGTACACCTGTTTCATGGCCAAATTCAAGCACTTTTTAAAGACTTTCTGAACTCATTTTCGAATTTTTTCAGTACCATTAAAAGAGGAAATTCCGTGAGAATTAATCCATAGCACTGCTGTTTGAGGTGAGGAAGCGCTGCCCGCAGGAAAAAAAAAATCCTAAACCAAACATGAAACCAACAACTGAAATGGGCATTGAAAATGACACTGTTTTTTGTGTCCCGTTTTATTACTGTTTGCTAACGTCTCCGTTTGGTTAATACTGTATCAAACTTTCCTGTTATCTTCATCATGGACACCACTCAATGACAGGGGTGTGATGACGCTTTACATGACAAACTAGTTCAACTGCAGCTGCCATGTGGGCGTCATATTTAAGTCGATTTTATTATTTTATGATTTTTTTTTATCAGTTTAATGTGTGGTCTATCGAGTTAGAATGCTGAGAAACAAGGCGAGAATTTCAAGCTTTTCCTGACTTTGAAAACAACATTAAAATTTAAGCATTTTCCTGGATTTCAAGCACCCGTACAAACCCTCTACGTAATCGTTGAACTTATACACATTTCATAGTGACCGTTTCGGTGTAGCATGCACCATTCCTCTTGGGGACTACCTGTAGTGACAATGACGCTTCATAGGACAATGCCATACAAACCTATGCCATGTCATGAGGGGAGAAAACGCAACTGTAAAGTGAAGCCACCAGACAGCAGTGTGTCATTTTTAACCAGACCTTTTGAGAAACATGGCAACAAATTCAAGCATTTCACCCAAAATTTCAATCACTTTTCAATCTTTGAAAACACATAATTAACATTCAAACGGATTTCAAGCACCTGTACAAATGCTGTACAATATTTTTGCCTACCTATGTCCAATGTTGACCGAGACCAAGTTATCCAAGTTGAGCCGACACCACTTTTCCACATCCTGAGTGCAGGTGGCGCTGAAAAACGCCCGGCGCACCTTAGCGCAGGAACACGCCAGGAATATGGTGGCTAGCTGCTCTCTGAAGCCTTTGTTGCCGTCCTCGAACAGCTTATCTGCTTCGTCCACCACCAGCCACTCCACCCTGACCACAAACGCGGCCATTAAAGCAAAAGTAGGAAAGTCACGTGCCAAAAGCCAATGGAAGGAAAATAAAATGGCCACTGATATAAAGTGTTGAAACATTACCCACTAAGGTCTATCGCAGGCGAGTCCTGCTTCAGCAGAAAAATGAGTCGATTGGGAGTACTGATGAGGACATCTGTGCACAACACATAAAATAGAGGTGTCAAACTCATTGTAACTCCGCAACCACATACGTTTTTTTTTAAATATCACTCATGGGAAGAGGACTAGTAAATTAATAGCATAAAAAGTGTGCCTTAGCTGGAGGGCTGGGGGTCTTTTGGAGGCTCGCAATTAAATTATGATTTTGAGTGGGGTGTGGTTTTAGGTGTCATTAAATAAATATTTTAATAGTGTGTAATATTTAGTGCTTCCTCGTTGTACAAAAAAAAAACTTTTCAGTTAACAAAATAACATGGATTTCAATCCTAGTCAAAAATACATTGACTATCATACCAATGTTAACTTTTATTAAAAAATAATAGGTTGGGAATTTTTTTTTTTTACATCGTGGAATCCATAGCTAAGGTTGGCGCCATGTTTGTCTCGAGTCTTGCTGCAATACTGATTGATGGTCGCATTAGACATCCGAGTGCCGTCTAGTGGTCAAATATAACACACTGGTGCTTTAAGTATGTGTTAACAATGCCCAACTGAGTTCAAAGAGCCATTAGGCGCAATGGAAAAAGAAGCATTCCTGTGTTTATCAGACCTATTCGGAGTGGAACGAACCCCCAAAAAGATGAAAAAAAGAAGAGTTTATTCGAGCGCGCCTGAGAAATGCTCGCAAATTATGTGCTACTATGCCACCATCTGCGGGCTTTAAGTCATAAGCCTTAAGTTTTCAAATCCCACTTTCAAGGGAGGTAAAATTTCATTATCAAATTAATGATTTTATTTCCACTCTCACTGGAGTCATACTACCAATTAATGGCATCAAAAGTGTGCCTTAGCTGGAGGGCCGGGGGTCTTTTGGAGACTTACAATTAGATGATGATTAAGGGAAATAAAATGTGATTATGAAATTCTTGAGCGTTTTTTTCCCGCACTAGCAGGGGCCGGACTAGTAGAGTAATGGCATAAAGTTACATTAGTTCACATTGGCTTTATTGCATTAGGTCATTTCAATTTTGCAATTTGTAACAATCTATTAGAAGCAAGTGATGGAATAGAAATTTGCTTATGATTCAGTGTTTGTTTTTGTTTTTTTACCATTTTCCTTATGGGATGTTACATGAAGCGGGATTGCATTAGGTTAAATCTTGTATACATTGGAATATAATGCAGTACATTCATCTTAGGTTATGTAAAGTAATTATGTTGCTTTAGGTCAGGAATTCCAAACTCTTTTTAGCTCATGGCAGGAAAACAAACAAACAAACAACACTCTTATGGGGGCCGGCCTACTTAATTAATAGCATAAAAAGGGTGCCTTTGCTGGAGGACTGGGGGCATTTTAGAGGCTCGCAATTACATGATTATTAAGGGATGCAAGATTTGATAAGGAAATGATTATTGAAGATTTTTAATCATTTTCTCTTTCATCATTCATTACAATTTAGCAGTTTATCAACTATCCATTTGTTTGAAAAGAAACAAAAACAACAACAATTGAATTAATTTCAACTACTGTTGATTTAACTTTGGGAAACTCATTCAGAATGCAAAGTGAAAAAATAGCAAACACTAATTTCAATGATTTAGTGATTTAAGTCTTCCTTATATAAAGTTTTTCATAAAAAACTTTTTAATGAAAATTTTACCTGAATATGCGAACTTGTCAGATTTCATATCTATTATTAAAATGAGTTAAAGCATCTTTAAATATCTGCATATATCAACGTGTTGTTTTATTTCCTTAAACATCGTGACTGTGGCATTAATTTTAATCAAAATAAAATCAGGATGGGTTTCCTTGATGTTTTCTGGTTGATTAATGGTAGTCAGCAAATACAGCTACAGTGAGTGCTTGACAAGCTTTGAATGGCTTTGGCAACATCCAGTGGACAAATTTCAGACTGCAAGTCATTGTGTGACGCGATGCAGTTTATTTTTCTCCTGTGATTCTCTCAGTATTGTCTTGCAGGCCACATAAAATGATGGGATCGGCCACATTAGACCCGCAGGCCTTTAGTTTGACATGTGTCACAAAACATGGGTGAAATACAAATTATCATATTTTCTAGACAACAAGTCCCTCCAGATTATAAGTCGCACCAGCCCAAAAATGCATGATTAAGAAGGAAAACATATAAATTGCAATCTCTAGCAAACCTAGAAAATAAAATTGCAACTTTTAGTTCGTAAAAATACAGTAACCTGTTTTTCCGTCCTTCTTACCAAATTTTTTATTGGATTGAGGGCCAAACTTGTTGGCAGCCATCGACGCTTTGTCCAGAATGAGTATCCGGAAACCGGTACCCTCAGAAAGTTGCAGCATCGCCCGGTGGGTCTGATAAAAATATAAATTAAAAAAATTGTGCAATGTAAATTCATTTTTATTTTGAATGCAATTTTACAGACCATTTTGTAATCATAGGTCCTCAAAAAACTGCAATTGGCAAGTTTAATTTTAATAGATGCAGTTGTATTTGTCAGGTTGGGTCATTTCAGTGTAGGTTTAATAACAGCGGACTTAAAAGCCGCTGAGACTACACCAGAGGAGAGTGATATATTTATAGTATTTAGAACTGAAGGTCCAAGGACCCCAAAAAGACCTTTAATCAGCAAACCTGGAAGCGGGTCAAACAGGCAAGTAGTCGGTTTGGCCGTATTCACCACCTGTTTAAGACTATCAAGTGACAGGTCACTAAATCGGAAAAAAAAAATCCCTGGACAGCCACCATGTCACGCATCTATAGATATCAGACCTCTAATAAGTGATGTATTAACATTGTCTTTGAAATTTTTTCCTGTATGCGTTGAATCTTCTTATTAGGGAAGACCATAAAGTCATGGGCTGAATGGGTAGAACTATCTGGAATAATCTGTTGCCTTGTTAGCCATGCTATATCTGTGTATTATTTGCCCTCATGTAGGTTTTAGATCAGGTGATGGTGTCATAATAGTCTGTGGTTTGCAATAATCTGTGGTCTGTGCAGCCCTTTGAGATTGTGATTAAGCGCTATACAAATAAACATGACTTGACTTAAAATCATCCCAGCCATCTCCAGGCAGTGGACACCCTGAACTGGTTGCCAGCCAATCGCAGCGGCAAATCACATTAGTTCTCGCAGCTAGCTGCGTTCTTCAGCGACGCACATATGTGTGTGTGTGTGTGTGATTTGCCGCTGCGCGCGTGTGTTTGCCACACACACACGCACAAACACACACACTTCTGAAATGTTAACAGAGTTGAGGCCAAAGGAAAGGCTCGGGCCTCGTTAAGGATGAGAAAATATGTGGCAGTACAAAATGAACATGAGCGCCTATTCGCGTCGTCACCAACTTTTATTTGGTAAGCAAATAATTGAGCCTGTAAATTGTTTTTTTTTCTTTGGTCTCAATGTACCCCCAGCGAAAGTCAAAGGATAATGTACCTGGCTAGCGAGTTCCCTGGTTGGGGAGATGATGACGGCCCTGATGCCGAGCTTGGCTGGCTGCCTGAGGTGAGCGAGCAGTGGAATGCAGAAGGCCAGAGTCTTGCCCGATCCTGTTGGAGCGCAGGCCAGGATCTCGCGGCCCTGTATCACGCAGTGTTGAAACCTCGGTACAGGTGGATGGACAGCAGGTACGCCTTGGTACTCACATGCATCATAAGCGGGATGGCCTGCATCTGAATGGGTGTTGGTGCGCTCAGGTCGGCAGTACGCAGATTTTGAAGAAGGCGTGGGTTGACCTGGTACATGGACTGCAGCTCCTCGAAAGTTGATACAGGGTCTGGCGTGTCACTGCCATACACGTTGATGCGGTGACTAGAACGGAGACGGTTCACCTAACGACATTACACAAGTTGTGTTACAGAGTGGGGCTGTCGCGATGATGACATTTGCCCAAATTGGTAATATTTTTCACATTGGCGACTAGCGTCTTTTTTTCTCTCAGCCCCCTTTGTGACGAGCTTTTACCGAAATGAGTAGAAGTCAACGTGCATCAGAAGCACACGGAGAAACAGATGACCCCGTGCGACAGTAGTAAGCCCCAAAATATTATGGAAGCAGCCTGCAAACTCAAGAAGGGGCCAGTGAAAGGGGCAAATACAATCTCAGCAGCATTTGGAGTCTAGGCACCCACAATTCACCAAGCTTGTCATCAAAAGAAGTATGGCAAACAATCCGGTGGTTGCAGCTTGTCAATTGGAGATACGCGAGATATACACATGAGTCATGACATACAAACAAGAGGGTGTTAAATGGTGTACATGTAACAGGTAGTATTACAAGGCAAATTGTGACTTAAATGCTGCCGTTCAATACGGTTGAAAAACTAGCAATTAAGAGACATGCTATACAAGTTCGATAAGCTGTACAACCCACCAGGCAAAATATACATATAGCAGGCGGCAAACCCAAAATTTTATAAAAATGTTAAGGAACACGTCTTTAAGGAGTTAAGCATGGCAAATGTCTTTTTACAGTGATAGAATTTCTTGACTTGATTTTTTTGAGCATTAAATTGCTCTTTATAAAGTTGTACAGTATATGTAATATTAAGCTCACAGTATTATATAATGAAGAGGGGGAAGAAATTGACAAAATATTAGTCAATCATGATTATTTGTGTAACAGTTAATCATCTCCAGATATTCCTTATCGTCAGAGCCCTATTATAAGGTTCGTACACCTTTTTCATGGACAAATTCAAGCACTTTGAGGACCTTCAGAACCCATTTTCTAATTTCTCCAGAACCATTTAAAGAAGAAATCCAATGTGAATTAATCTAAAGCCCTGTTAATTGAGGTGACTGGGTGCTGCCCCTAGGAAAAATAGAACCAGGAAATGTTGTTTAAACCTAAGCCAAATACTAAATCAGTAGCTATCATTTACCGAATGCTGCATAAAAAATGAATCTGAGTTTCTGTGCCCCATTTCAATCGTGTTTGGTTCTGTTCGTTTGGTCTATGTTTTATCGAATTTTATTGTTCTTTTTCTCACTGACAGCAGTCAATGACGTCAAACAGTAGAGAAAGAAATTCAGTTATTCTAAAGTTTAACTTATGTGTCTCAGCATTATTTTTAAGCAGGCTCATTTCATTTTACTTCATTTAATGCGTGGACGATTGAGTCAGACATCTATTGTTGTGGTTTAAAGACTGCTTACATTACGGAAAATTTTTGGCAAGCAAATATTATTAATGATCGCCTTTGACGAAGGACTGGTGTTTGTCCTGCCAAGAGATTCTGGCAGGGAGCAAAGTAACCCAAAACTTTTCTGAGAAAACAGAGAAAAACATTTCCGAAGAAGTGATTATTACAAAACCCCTTTCACATGGCATGTACACGTGAAAGGGGACGGGCTATACTGTTTACTCATGCTGTGTTAAAACTATAAAGAGCCAATCATTTCTGGAGAGATTTCTGCTTTTGAGATTGTTGCTTCAATAAATGAAATCTCCCTATGACATCGTCGATTCTGGCATTCCCTTTGAATACGTATGAGACAGTCCCGGCGGTGTCTCCGCGTTACTATAAAAAGGGCAACAATTTCAAGCACTTTTGAAACCTTGAAAACACAACATTAAAATTCAAGCATTTAAGGATTAAAAGCACCCCTATGAACCCTGTCAGTATTTTTGAGACAAATCTCTCCCCATATAGGTGTTGGGTAAAATGTATACATTTTCAGTTGCAGAGAGTTCTTACTATTACCATTTACCACTGGGAAACACTATCTCATTTGTTTCACGGCACCTAATGAGTGTCCATAATTGATGCAAAATCCTTGCACTAGTACACATTTCATAGTGCCCTGTTTTGGTGTAGCATGAACCTGTCCTCTTGGGAGCAACCCATACGGGGCGCTGACAAAGGCTGAATTTTTGGAGATGATTAATCGTCACACGAAAAAAATCACGATTGATGAATATATCATGAATTGCTTTCCCCTCTGCCTTATATACTACTATGATAATCTATCTGTATACTCTAGCCATATCCCCCCTAGTGGGAGGTGGCTAGAGTATAGAAGACACTCACCATTCATTCCACTTAGCTCTTCCCAACCTGACACAAACATTAAGTCTACAGCACAAAAAAGGGGTGAGTTGCTGTGCTACCCTTCAGCAGAGAAGCCCAACAGCATACCAAGATAATAGGATTTGAATGCAATATACATACTGTACACTTAGATAAAGAGGAATTTAAGCCCTCCTCGACTGCCCAACGACCAGGGTCTCACAAAATTCTATGGGAACATTTTAAACCAAGTACTGCCAAACCTCCCATTTAGCTTATTTTATGTATTAAATGGATAATGGTGGCAAAAACATGGGCACATTTCGATCAAAAGGTGTCAAAATTGTTTGCAGACATAACTGCAGTATTTTGTATTGAGAGCGCATGGGTTGTGAAAAAGAGCAGTTTGCCGTTTTCCCTGGTGCCGCCAGAAAAAACAAAGGAAGCTGCACCATATTTAAAGCTAGTGTTTGAATGTAGCAAAAAAGTAGCATCTTTTAGTCAAAATTGTACCGTATGCCATTATTTCAACTTCAAAATAAGGCTGACCTTTCCCCTATGCTGCCGCTTGAGCCGTTTAAAAGACTTTTCTTTCCCATTGCTTGGAAGATTCTGCATTTTCCAATCAGGTGTAGATGTCCAAAGGATCCCGTCCTGTTTTGAGTTGAATCCATCAGTGTTGCCTGAGAAACGATTTGGTATTAAATTAATTTGAAAAATGACATTGAACAATAGCAGACAGGCATCCAAGAGACGTGACTCTTCATACGCACAAACGTTGCAGTTTTTGGGCATGCAAACTAAAATTGTTCACGGTGTTTTGTGGGGTAAACACTGTAAAGAGTGACCAAAAAGACATCATATTCCTCACCACAAAGTGAAAATGTCATAACGGTGTTGCTGTATCCTAAGTGTCAACTCTATCTAGCTTTCCCTCCATCTAGCTAAATGTGTAGTTATTCATCTTATCTATTGCAAGAAAAAAATGTGGTGTAAAAAATTTGTCATTTTTTCTAAGGAAGAGGACTGTATAAAAGACCAAACGGTTATCAGCTGTGCGGGTTATCAGCATCAATATTTGGGAATTTGACAGATATCCGTATCAGCATTTGTATTTACTTAACAGGATGATTATTTAGGCTCAGATGCATCCAATCCTTTTCCCTCCCTCTGTCGCTCCTACACCTAGTCTACCCAACGTTAGTTTGTCAATCAAGCGTGTGTGTTTGTGATTGAAAAGGAGCATAAAAAGAATGCTTAAGTGGAAGGTTGAGTAATTGGCTAATACCATAACATTAGTTTGTCAATTTGGCTCTAAAACAGAAGTGTCCACACTTTATTACGTGAGCTCCGTTAAAAATTTGATGAATTTTTTGTTTTAACTGAAGTCATGTTGGTTGTATTGACATTTTTATGTATTTATTGTAAGAAAAAAAAAAGCAGTGAGCAATTTAAGTTTGTATGTACCTTTATAAGAGTTGCTGCACTGTTAGTTTTTGGTTTAAGTAAAACATTAATCGTGTGAGTTGTGTTGAATTTCTAATGTATTCACTGTAAAAGGTTTCAGGAAGCTATTCAAGTTATTTTTTAAATTCATAACAAACATTCTTTGTTTCCTCTTATTGGTGTTTCACAGCAATTTTTGAACTTTAAGAAAATAAATAACTGCTCCAAATATCTGTAAGCAGCCTTCTTTTGTTACCAATAATCGATATTGGCCCTGAAAAACCCATATCGGTCGTTCCCTGGAGTTTATGTACTAGTGTTACTGTACAATCATTGTTTTACAGTATACAGCAATTTGAGTTGCATTTTGATATCTGAAAAGTACTATTTAAATGTATTTTGAATTGAAACCAAATACATTCCACCAAATGTTACCTGTGAGATTTTTTGTTGTCTTTTTCTTCTTCAAAGTTTTCGCCTCACCTTGACGCTTTCTTTTTTTGGTCCTGGTGTGGCTCTCTTCTCCCTCCTCCTCCTCGTCGTCGTCATAATTTTCCTCCTCTCGATCCTGACCTGTGCTCTGTCGTCCATTGCTCACGCCTGCGCCGAAGTAATCAATCGCAGAGAGTTGCGAGGCGTTTTCGGCATGCGCTCGAACAACCTAAAAATTAAGCATTTACGGTCCAAACATTTGTTTTTAAATTGTATCTCTTCACTTTCTACATTAAAAACTTCCTCAACATCCTGAATATTGAAAATGGATGATGACCATCACGCCTTGTTGACACGAGTACCCGAAATTGGACCAAGAAGCCTCTATTTTTCGCCACAAATATGTTTAAGACTAGATAATTAGGAAATAAACACTGTAGTGAGTACCTTGAAACGAGAAGCATCCCGTGCAAACCTTTTGAGGTCGAATTTTGCTCCAGATCCGAGTTTCCGAAACAATTCGAAAGCATCCATTTTGGCTTGTATGTTGGTTAAACTTCACTTCTATTGATATGAAGACGGTTAATCAGTTTGGCATTGCATTACCGCCACCATCTGGATTGGAGTTTACATGGCATTTAGAAAAAAAAAGCGGAGTAGGGAAGGTCAAGTCAAGTCATGTTTAATAAGCAAATACTATACATTTAGGGATTATACTTCGAGGTAAAATGACCAGTGTTGGGATCTTTAGTTTAAAAGAAAGTAAATTGGTATAGTTACTCACTTCTTCTTCCAAAAAGTAACCGAGTTAGTAACTGATTTACTCTATAATAAAAGTTATTATTTACCAGCAAAATTAACTATTTCTGTTACTTTAAAAATAAGTTTTTGTATGTCAAATAATTTAAAGATTCTAAGCATGTACAAAACTCCACAGTGACACCTTTACTTGCAGAGATGGGAATTCCAACAATTTTTAGAGAACAAACTTTTTCGGCTCGGTCTCACTAAAAAAAGGTAATCTCTTTCAATGGCTCTTCAGGTTGTTTTTATTGCTGTATCCATACATTACCAATTATTATGTAACACAATGCACAGAATTACTTAAAAAGGGGAAAAATAAAGAAAGAAAATCAAAAACTTTGGAAAACAACAAAATAAAAAATGCAATGATAAAAGGAATAACTAAATTTTTATACAAACACATTAATTAACACCGAAAACAGGAAATATAATTGTATTTAAAAGTATACCCCCAAAAATACAAAAGTCATGTCATGTTTATTTGTATAGCCCTTAATCACAAATAGTCTCAAAGCAAAGGGCTGCACAGATTGAAGTGAACAACATAGAATACCTGGAAAAAAAAGCGTATTAACCAATTACAAGAGAAAAAAATGCGTCTCGGAGGGAACCGGCTGTTGATTGGAGGGTAGCCGGCTTCATTCGTTATTCTGGTGTTTGGATTGTATACTATAGTTTGAGTACTCGGTTGATGGTGGACGCATCAGGTTAGCACTGCTCGTTCTATGCGTTTATACTGTCATTGGCGTCGGTATTAAGAGTATTGTTAATTATTAATTTTACAATTCTAACCATTTTAACATAGTTAGAAGTAAAGCAGCCGAGTCCTGCCATGGCCGGGCATTATACTGGCGGGCGGGGACGTAACTGCGTGAGATTCTTGCTCAAAGATGTTGTGGCAATTTCGGAGGGAATGTCAAGGACGGATTTTATTAACAAGTTTGTTGAAAAGATTCTGAAGTTTAAAAAGGAGGAGGTACATGCTGTCATAAAAATGACTTCTGGCAAAGGCTTTGATGTGAGTTTTGAAACGGCAGCTCTTTATCAAGAGTTTTGGAATCGCTTTGAGGGAGTGAGGTCCCAGTTTTCAGGATTTACAGTGGAGAAGCTGACTGATAATGCTAACAAGATTGTCGTTGTTAGAATGTTTAGTGAAATAATCAGTGCTGATGACGTCTGTTATTGGTTGAGTAGATACTGCTCAGTAAAAGGCCAGGCTATGAAGGTGAGGTGTGAGAAAGGCTATTGGAATGGTGCCTGGAGGGTACCAGTCCAACTACAGCAAGATCCTCAGGGCTTTCAGGGACTGAAACAAATCCCGTCGACTATATTCCTGGGGGAAAACCGTGGCTTTATCCACTATCAAGGGCAACCGAAACTCTGTCGCAAATGTGGTGAGCATGGGCATCTGGCTGAGGTATGTGATCGAATTTTTTGTGGAAAGTGCAGAACAATTGGACATTCCTTTGAGGAATGTATCAATAGCAGAAAATGCAATCTCTGTGGAGAAACGAATCACCTCTTTAGAAACTGCCCGAATTCGTTTGCTAACAAATTGAAAGCTAGGAAGGCAGTTAACAAAGATAGATAGATAGATAGATAGATAGATACTTTATTCATCCCCGAAGGGAAATTCACTTTTCCAGCAGCATCCCTAAGCTGAGAACAATCGAAAATAACAGAACAATCGAAAATAACACGGGAGCTGCTGGAGTGGCTGCCATTCGTGACGGCGCCGGAGAAACGATTCAATTTGAATCATGTACAAACAAACAAACAATTGAATCATGTACAAGAAACGATTCAATCTGAATCATGTACAAACAAACAAACAAGACCACAAAGACAATGAAATGATGTCAGACAACATAGATAATGAAATGAATAAATGTCACAAAGACAATGAAGTGAATAAAGATAACAAAGACAATGAAATTAATAAAGTCATGGAAATACAAAATGAAAATGAACAAGAAATTAATGAAGTTATAGAAATACCCAATGAAGATGAACAGGAAATGAATAAAGTTATGGAAATACCCAATGAAATTGATCAAGAAATGCACAAAGAAATTGGACAAGACAAACAAATTGAAAAACAGATGTACCTACCAAAACCCCTGGAGCAGAGACCAGAGAATCAAAATTGAAACAGGAAGAACCTGGAAATTCTAATTCGATTTCTCATAAAATACCTGAATTTGGACATGACAAACGAATAGAAAAAGCAACTGCCACTCCGAAAACACATATTAATCAGGAAGGGCCTGGAAGAGAGTTCAAATTAGCAAATTTGTTTGAGAATGACTCTCCAAAAACCCATACGGGCACTGGAAAGAGGAGTAAAAGTAAGACAAAATTGGGAGTGGTGAAAAAAACAGAAACAAAGATAAGAGATTTAGAAGAAAGCCGATTGCCGGTGAATAAGCCCACAAGGGAACTGTATGAAGTTGAGACGGAGGAAGTCGGGGAGGGAAAAAATCTGACCCTTTGTGGGCAAGGAAGTAAGAGACCCCTTGATGGGTCCTCTGGCTCACCCCCTAACCCAGAAAAAAGGGGAAGACCTGGAACCACAGACAGAGAGTCAGAGGGTCCTAGAGTTTTCCCCGGTGAGTCTCAAAATGAGGTACTACTCTTAAGTGATGTGTCTGACACAGGTGACACTCTCGATGATCTCGATGATCACCAAAGAATGGACTCAGATCCCCCGGTTTTGTCTAACTAGTTTTAATACTTTAACAACAATTATGAACATTACATTCTCTACTATCAATGTGAGAAGTGTGAGATCAAAGGTTAAGGCTCACAGTGTTTTATCGTTCTTAAAAACTATCAGAACAGATGTGTTTTTACTACAGGAATGCTGCATCCCCTTTCTAAAAAATTATAAACAGTGGGAAGAGATTTGGCCATATCCGTCATTATGGAGTGGCTCGAATGAAAACCGGAACGATGGGGTAGCCATTTTAATAAACAACCCTCAACTCATCATAAAGGGGAGTACTGTGATGAGAGACGGACGCGCAATCTTAGCAAGACTTTCTTATATAGGGAATGATTTTAACCTCATTAACATATACGGCCATGCCGACAGACAACTCAGGTACGAACTTTTAGAGGACATCCAGTCGCATATGCTAGGCCATCAACCACTAATCGTGGGAGGAGATTTTAATTGCATCCTAAGTAGGAAGGATAGAAAGAGGAACGATGAGGAGTTTAAAGTAGATAAAACATCAACTTTATTACAAGACATGTGCCGGACATTTAAACTGGTGGACTGTTTCAAATCCATACATCCAGGAGAGGAGGGCTTCACCTGGTTCAGTAGTGACAATGCCAGAGCCTCTCGAATAGACTACATATTTACGAGGGGTTTAGCACAGAGTGATGCAAGATTAATTCCAGTTTTTTTTTCGGATCACTTGCTACTGTCCTGCTCTTTCTCATTTCCTTCAGGTATGACTGTTGGGAAGGGTTTGTGGAAGTTAAACTGCTCCCTGCTGGAGGATGAGGCTCTAGCCGCACAATACAGGGAGCTGTACAAAGACTGGCAGACCCTTCAAGACTCGTATGATTCACGAGCACAATGGTGGTAAATGACAAAGAAACGAACACAGACCTTTTTTAAAAATGCAGGGAAAAACAAGAAACTTAAAGAGATGAAACGCATGTCGGGACTACAAAGAAGACTCCAACGCTATTTCATCCTAACAGAAAAGGGGATGGACTTTAATGATGAAATCAAAGAGACCAAACAAGAACTAAACGCTTTGGCGGAAATAAAGAGCAAAGGCATCATAATAAGAAGCAGAGAAAGAGAAATAGAAGAAGGGGAAAAATGTACACGCTACTTTTTAAAAAAAATTATGGGCAAAAATGAGGGGATTTTTAAACTTCAAAACGAAAACGGGCAAATAACAAAGGGAAGTAGTGAAATAACCAGATTGGTCGAAGACTACTACAAAAAATTATTTGAAAAGAAAGAAACATATGAGAATGAAATGGGGCATGTATTAGATCATATTTCAAGATCAGTGCGTCAAGACCCCTTTTTAACATCGGACTTTACCCAAGACCAAATGAATGATTGCATAAAGACTATGAAAAAAGGCAAATCACCCGGGGAGGACGGACTCAACCACGAATTTTACCGGACTTTTTGGGATATTTTAGCACCAGATCTGTTAACTGTTTTTAACGAATTTTCCAGTCAAGACCATATGCCAGACAGTTTCAGAATAGGGATAGTTACTCTATTGCACAAAAAAGGAGACAAAATTGACTTAAAAAACTGGCGACCCATAACGCTTTTAAACGTGGACTGTAAAATTTTCAGCAAGCTTCTAGCAACACGAATGTCTGTTGTCTTGGGAGACTTGGTTGATCCAGACCAAACCTGTGCCATTGTGGGAAGGAAGATCAGCGACAGTCTCATGCTGATCCGTGACACCATTTGTTATGCAAGAGACAGAAACATGCGACTAGCGGTCCTAAACCTAGACTTTGAAAAAGCCTTTGATCGAGTCTCGCACCAATACCTCTTCAGGGTATTGCAAAAATGTGGTTTTCCCCAAAAATACATCAAGTGGGTAGGACTGCTATACCGAGACATCTACAGCAAATTCATGATTAACGGGAATTTATCGGAAGCAATCGAGATCAACTGCGGTGTACGTCAAGGTTGCCCTATGTCTCCCCTTCTCTATGTTCTTTGCATTGAACCTTTGGCACAAATGTTAAGAAAAGATAGATTTGTCGAAGGCATCAATATCCCAGGAAGTGGGGGACAAATTACCAAGTGTGTTTTGTACATGGATGATTTTAATATTTTGTGTACTGACCGCGCATCTGTTGAAAGAGCCCTTGACTTGACTGACCTGTTTGGGAGGGCGTCTGGGTCAAGGCTAAATAGAGAAAAATCACAAGTGAAGTTTTATGGAATGTGGAAAGAGACAGAAAAGGCAGGACTCCCGCTGACGGTGTTAAAGACAGACCAGAAAATCCTAGGGATAAAATTCAATGCGGATGGAGGAGGCGAGACCAACTGGGATGACGTGACAAGGAAAGTTAAGCAAAAACTTGTTTTTTGGTCACTAAGAAAACTGACAATAGAGGGGAAGGTCCTAATCATCAAAGCGATCATCCTCCCAATGCTTTTGTCAATCAGTTTAATTTTTATGCCTAAAAGAAACGTGCTATTACAACTGGACCGAGCCATCTTTCGCTTTGTCTGGGGCTCAAAGTGGGAAAGGATAAAAAGAGATACAATGAAAAAGAAAAAGGAAAAAGGGGGGAAAGGAGTGCCTGACCTCCAGCTTTTCCTGGGAAGCAAATATGTCTCTCTCCACTTCCAAAACGCTGTGGGCCCACCCAACAACCCGAAAAGTCAAGCAATGACCCGTTTTTGGATGGGCTCATATTTGCGGAAGCTAAAGCTTGTACCAGACAATCGTTTGATTCCAGTTTCGTTTAACTTGCCACCAACACATCTCTTTATTCGGGATTTTTTGAAGAAGTTTGATTTGGAAACACAAGAATGTCACACTTTACAAAACCACAGGGCCCTTATTGCTATTGTGCAAGAGCGAGCTACAGTAAGCCCTGTGCGGGGTCTTGCGTTTGGCGAATCCACAACGGTTTGGAGCAACGTCAATCATCCTGCCCTCCCAAACAGACTACGAGACTTGTCATGGATGGTGGCTCATGAAGTTCTCCCAGTCAGAGCTGTAATGCACCACCGAGGAATGTCAGCGACTTCGACGTGCCCTCGACCTGGCTGTGGCGCCCAGGAGTCGGTGAGGCACCTTTTTTGTGAGTGCAGCGCTGCCCAGGTCTTGTGGACAATGGCCGAACAACTAGGAAAGTTCCCGGACTTGCCAGCAGGAGAGGTCCCTGATGCACAGTACGTGCTTTACGGGGTGAGTCGGTCGAGGAGGTCTCGGAACGACTTTGCCAGGGACTGGCTCACTCTCGCCGCCATCAAGGACGCCATCTGGACCTCCAGAAACCTGCTGGTATGGAGGTGCAGGCAGATCCCCCCCGTGGCTGTGCTCCAAATGGCTGCAGATACCATACAATCTGCGAGCGGCGGGCCTAGGACGCAGCCATAAAGAAGACTCGTCTGCACCCACCCGGAGGGGGGAGCCGGAGCTACACTGTGGGAGTCCCGGCAGCAACGGCCTGGGTTGTGGAACCCAGAAGGGAGAGGACCCACGCAGAAGGGAAAGGACCCACACAGAGGACTGGAAGAATGCTGCTTGGGAGGGTGGGATGGCAGAGCTATGCCCTTGCACAATAGTATTGCCTTTTACACGCTGGTTAACTACTGTTAAAAGAAAATAACTCTGAAATTGTTTAATTGATGTTGAAAATGTCAGGAAAAAATGTTAAAACGTCATATTGTCAAAATATAAAAAAATTGTGAATATGCTTGATGGATGTGTTTTGCTGCTGTTGGTGTCGGTGGATTTGTTCAGACCGAGGACAATCGACTTTGGCCTGGACGGAGCTATTGACACTAACAAAGATGTTATATAATGAAATTGTGAATATGTTTGATTTTCGAGAAGGTTTGTTCAAACCTCACTTTGTGTTTGCTTTAAAAACGTAATATTGGAATATAATATTGTGAATGTGCTTAATTGCTGTTGAGATTGTCATGATTGTTTTCTGTTTTTAGTGTCAATAAATTTGTTCAAACCAAAAAATCTCGTAGATCAAAGATGTTATATAATGAAATTGTGAATATGCTTGATTGCTAATAAGATTTTCGAGAGGGTTTGTTCAAACCTCACTTTGTGTTTGCTGTTAAAAATGTCATATTGGAATATAATATTGTGAATGTGCTTAATTGCTGTTGAGATTGTCATGATTGTTTTCTGTTTTTTAGTGTCAATAAATTTGTTCAAACCAAAAAAAACTTCCAGGATCCGGCTTATAGAGACGTCTCGTTCGCGAACGACACGAGTTAGTTGCGAGAAGGGTTGTTCAAACCTCACACTGTGTTTGCTGTTAAAAACGTCACATTGGAATATAATATTGTGAATGTGCTTAATTGCTGTTGAGATTGTCATGATTGTTTTCTGTTATTAGTGTCAATAAATTTGTTCAAACCCAAAAAAAAACTACGTCAACTGCACAGTCAAATATAGGGCTCACATTTTTGGCGACTCATTCGCCTCTTTTTTGGTGCATTAGTGAATGCTAATGTAATAGCTATCCCACTATATGATCGTGGCTATTTTAAATGGTGACATGATCGGAACATACGTGACGAAAATATCTCAGGAAGGGCAGAAAACCAAAGCCAAAGTAATGCACAGTTTTTGAGCGGTAACGGCGTTGGAACTGCGAAAATAATTTATTACCCAGTAATTAAAAAAAATACTTAACGGCGTTATTCCGAACACTAAAGATGACTATCCTTTGAAGTGTTCGTTTTTTTTTCAGGCTTGGAGATCTCATCTTCGAATAGGGTTTGGGCAATTGAAAAATGAAATGAAATGATCTGCATATATATAGCGCTTTTCAAGTCAATGATTTCCAAAAGCGCTTTACAATGTGTTCTACATTTCCCAATAGCGGCCATGCATTGCAGCCATGTAAGACGCTAACCTGCTTATTGGGGGTATTAGGGGTTCAGTGTCTTACCCAAGGACACTTCGACATGTAACACGGACAAGCCGGGATTCGAACTGGGATCCCTTGATCCCAAGACGAGCGCTCTACCTCCTGAGCTACTGCCGCCCCTAACGCTACTGTCCAACGTTATATATATATAAGTCAAGTCAAGTCATTTTTATTTGTATAGTCCTTAATCACAGACAGTCTCAAAGGGCTTCACAAGTTATTACATATAAGAAGTTTAGGTTATTCGTATGCTATAGAGTAGAAGTGAGTTTTAAGCTTAGACTTAAACATGTCCACTGAGGCAGCAGATCGGATCTCAGGGGGAAAAGCATTCCAAAACACCGGTGCCCGGATGGAGAACGCTCTCGAACCAGCGGAACACTTCTTGGCTCTTGGGATCACCAGGAGACCGGCGCTCTCGGAACGAAGGCTTCGGGTCGGGACATAGGGGGAAATCAGATCTGAAAGATATGAGGGGGAGAGTCCATGTATGATTTTGTATAGTAATAGGAGAACCTTAAAATCGCATCTTAGGCTAACAGGGAGCCAATGCAGGTTAGCCAAAATTGGGGTGATGTGATCGTACCCCAATCTATAACCAGTGTTAGGCGTTAGTGAAAAATAGTACAGTAATTTTCGGACTATAAGCTCCACTCAGTAGATTTTTTAAAGGGAAAACGTTTTGCAAACACATAACTTGCACCTGACTTTAGTTTGCAAGTGCCCACATTGAATTATGAGATGTTTACGAAAATTGAATGAATGGAAAACGTTTTCAAAGTTTTGGTTACAAAAATTGATTTTTGCAATCCGGAGATGGAATAAGAGCTTGCTCTGTCCACTCCACGCATCGGCCCGGTATTGCAGTACCTCCGGGAACGGTGCATTCGCAATGATTGCAGCAAGGCTTTAAGGCTAGGACACTAGCTTGGCCTTTAGGCTTTGTAGCGTATTATAAACTGACCGATCATTGATAATGAATAAAGAAGATAGAACAATAACCCTTAAAAAATTCATAATACAATACCACATGTCTCACCTTTGCATTTTCTGTGTCATCTGCATGAGCCACAGGTATTGAATTGTTTGACAAAATGTTGCAGATTATAGTTCGGAGATACCGTTAGCTAGTTACTGGTTACTGTGGTGTCGTGTAATACACTCCCCTTCCTGCGGTGTCGCTGTATACTAATGCACAGCCTTGTCCTTGTGCTTGAGAACTACCGAAGAAGAAGTTAAGTAAACACTCTATGAATGTACCGTCCGTGCCTGTCTCTGAATCCGACTACAACCATACTACATACACAACATATTGGCGACGAGGTTGACTTGGATCGGAGTCTCACAACCCCTTGCTTTGCTTGAAACCCCGGGTGAGCCTACGATGTTGTACATCACGTGGATTCAGATGTTCGAAAATTACCTGCTAGCATTGACTGCTAACGAAATGCCAGACAAACGAAAATGTGCACTACTGCTGCACTGTTTAGGCACAGAAGGGTAGAGAATTTTTCTTTCCATCCCCGACACTGGCACTTCTTACAAATCCGCCTGTGATGCGCTAGAAACTTTCTTTGTACCGAAGATTAATGTCGTTGCTCAGCGTACCAAGTTCCGTCGGGGTGCTCAGAGACCGGGCGAGACCACTGCTCAGTTCATTGCCGCATTGAGGGAATTAATTACTAACTGTGACTTTGGCATGTTTGCTGATGATATGATTAGGGATCAATTCATTGAGAAGATGTCCTCTTCGAGAATCAGAGAACGCTTGCTGTTGGAAACTGACTTAAAACTTGACAAAGCGATCGCTATTGCTACACAAATCGAATCCGCTATGTCAGAAGCTAATGCTATTGCTCCTGTGCACGTGCCTGACGTTCCTGTGAAGCTCGTGCAACAAAGAGATAAAAGGAATCAGAGCAGTACGCATACACAGCGCTCGAGAGATAAAAGGAATCAACACAAAACCTGCTACTGTTGTGGCTCCAACTCTCATCTAGCAAATGACCCCAAATGCCCTGCTAAAAATGCAACCAATGTGAAAAAATTGGACATTTTAGTAAAGTGTGCCGCAGCGCAATTCCTACTCGATCAGTAAGAGAAGTTACTGTCCCAGAACTTACTGTGTGTCATGTAGCCCTTACAACTGCAGTCCCAAAGCGCCTTAAGTGTACAGTTGCTCTCCATGCGAATGATGAAGAGTCAATTACTACTGACCTGCTTATGGACACTGGTTCAGGAGTCTCAATTCTGCCAGAGAGAATTTACAGACAATCATTCATGCACTTGCCTCTCTCAAAGCCTACTGTACACCTGGTGACCTACATGAAGAAGCCAATTCCAGTGTTGGGCTGTCTTCAACTTACTGCTACACACTGCAACCAGAGTGCACATACTGATTTCTACATAGTTCCTGACGGTACTCCACAACTGGGAATGGACCTGTTCACTGCACTTCGCCTCCACATACAAGATGGGCAGATTACAACACCTGCTGCATCGGAGATGATAATAATAATAATAATGCATTTTATTTAAAAGCGCCTTTCAGGCCACCCAAGGACACTGTACAGACAATGAAAAAAAATACAATTTAAAAAGTTGTAAGCGAAATAATAAATAAAAACAAGACATAAAATCATAAAAACATAGGAACCTGCCTCACACACTGTCGCAGCTCTGTGTAGATGAGTCACACTGTCAACACTACAAATGCTTTAGACGTTGCTACAGGTTTTATACACAAAGTTAAAGTGCGTGCAGACGTCCCTCCAGTCCAGCAAAAGCTACACAGACTCCCATATGCCGTGCGTGACAAGGTGTCGGAGGAGCTGACGAAACTGGAAAATGATGGCATCATGGAGATGGTGGCTGCTGTGTCTCCTGATTTTGCTGCAGTCACTGCTGATGAGCTCTCCAGTGCGTGTGAGGAATGTCCAGTGCTACAGAAGGTGCGACACTACATGCAGAAGGGATGGCCTCGTACTGCAAAAGGCCTTGACCCCCTCATCGTGCCATACTTCCGTGTGCAAAATGAGCTTGCCTTGCAGAACAGTGTCATTGTGCGTGGCACTCATCGTGTTGTGATACCACAACAGCTACAGGGAAAAATGATCCAACTTGCTCATGCTACACACCAAGGGATCGTCCGCACAAAACAAAGACTGAGAGACTTGTACTGGTGGCCTGGAATGGATTCTCACGTTGAGCTCGCCATCAAATCATGCACCACCTGCTTGCAGCATGACAAAACCGCAACCACACGTACTGCCCCGTTACAGCCTGTGCCTACCCCAACTGCTGCCTGGGAAAAGGTTGCTGTGGACATTGTTGGTCCTATTCACTCTGCGCCTGCTGATTGCCGCTTCGCCATCACCCTCATTGACTATTACAGCCGATGGCCTGAGATTGCCTTCTGCTCAAATGTTACTTCTGCCTCTGTTATGACTTTTCTTTCCATTGTGTTTAGCAGAGAAGGTAATCCACAGGAAATTGTTACTGACAATGGCCCTCAGTTCGTGTCGACCGAGTTTGAAGCATTCCTTAGTGACAGGAACATCACACACCGTCGCAGCTCTGTGTACTACCCACAGGCCAACGGTGAAATTGAGCGTTTCAACAGAGTCTTCAAGGACTGTCTACAAACAGCCAACATCGAAGGTAAACCACTGAAAACCTTCTTCACTGAGTTTTTACAGACTTACAGAGCTACACCACATGCTGTGACTTCAGTATCCCCCGCTGAACTGTTGCATGGTAGACCACTGAATACAAAGCTTCACATCACATGTCTTCACTCCATGCGTCCCACTGCTGACAAAGGCAACATGCTACAAAACATACAAAACAAACAACGGAAGTCAAAAAGATACACCGACAAACGTCGCGGTGCAAAATCACCCAGCTTCCAGATTGGCTCTGCGGTTCGCATCCGCAAACCTGGAATCATTGCCAAAGGACACTCAAAGTTCAACAAGCCACTGACAGTGGTAGCGCAAAAGGGTCCAGCCACTTATCTGCTGTCTGATGGAAAGGTGTGGAATGCTTTCCACCAAGCCCATTCTTCCACCTGTGCTGCTGCTTCAGCGCCACAGCCTGCAGATGCTGATGCTTGCCTCCTGCCAAGCAACCAAGGTGCTGAGCCACCTGAACCTGAAACTGTGCCCTCACCACATCCCTCTCCGAGTGCACCGAGAATAAGACATGCTCCTGCATGGCTTCAAGATTATGTGACTTAAAAAAAAAAAAAAGATACAGAAAAGATGTGATGTTTAAAAAAAAAAAAAGACATGATGAATGTTCATTGTTTAAAAAAATTGTCATGTTTGTTTATGATGTGATCTTCATACAGTCTGCTTACGTTTATAAGGTTTACACACTTTTGCTTACCGATATTGACAGTATAGTTCCTTACAATATTGCTTACCTTTGATAAATATTTACCTCTAATCTGGTAATGAATATTGAAATGTATGTTTTCTATAAGCTCATACTTACCGAAGAGTTATTGCGTATTTTAGATTAATGCTACTGTTTGTGTTCTATAGAGGGCTCCGCGCTTTGTGCTAAAAATAGTTACACGGCTTCGTGCCGCCATCTTGGAAGTCTGTCGATTACAAGCGGTGATAGCGAGAGGAGCAAATATTTACTCAGTTTGTCTATTTATTTACTCAACTAGCTTCGTTTGTGTACGGATTTTGTCCATCAACACTATGGAAAACTACGTGGAGAGTTTAGACAAGCAAGCACGCGAGCGGTACGCTGCGAAGTTGCATTTTATTGGAAAATTGGATCCCTACAAAATTAAAAACAAGGACTGGAAGTCTGATCCCGATTTGTTGCTGTGTGTGACTTACATCGAACTTGTTAACTATCTTATTTTCCACCCAAGTCCCTTTTGTGAACTGAAGGATTTTCAAAATTACAAAAGTATGGAAGCCTACGAGATTTGTGTCTGGTTAGGTTCGGGATGTGTCTGTGCACACAGTATTTAACCTAGCCATACTTGTATGGTGTCGACAGATGTACATGAAGTACACATGTCCCATAACCTTTTTAAAATTTATTTATACATCATAAATAATTCAATTTACCTGTCAGAAAGTGGTCAGAACAAACACGAACACAGTCAAGCTTTGGCAAATTCGACCGGTTGATAGCTGCCAGCCACATTCGTCTTCGCCGTTCACTTTTCTCCTGAGCTTCAATCCCCTGATAGTAAACACACTTCGGAAGTCTAAAGAAGCCCTTCCCACCATTTTCCCCTCGGCTACAACAGCCAACAATAACGCACGTATTCGGCATTACATTGTAGAATCTAACTGGTTCGCTGAACAATAACAATGAAGTGAAAAGCTTTGTGGACTTCCAAAATGGCCGCCAGCAATGCATTGTGGGTAATCTTAGGACCTCGAAGCACTCTATTCTAACAAAAAGGGAATATGTGGTGTCGTGTAATACACTCCCCTTCCTGCGGTGTCGCTGTATACTAATGAGCAGCCTTGTACTTGTGAACTACCGAAGAAGAAGTTAAGTAAACACTCTATGAATGTACTGTCCGTGCCTGTCTCTGAATCCGACTACAACCCTACTACATACACAACAGTTACTTTATTTAAAAAGTCCAGTAATTCAGTTGAAGATGGACAGCTGTGTGTGCTAAATCATGTCTCCATCTCCTGGCTTGTCGCATCATTGCAACCCCAGTCACCTTAATCATGATGATTGTGCAAGTACGTGCTTCCTCCTGGAGTTTGGGTTTGTCTTTGAACTCTACTTGAGGCAGGCCTTTTTCTTGCTACACTAAAAAATTCAAAGAAAAAAACTGCGGGGTATAAGCATGAAGCAGGTCTCCAGCACCCCCACTCCTCATTCGTCCAAAAAAATAAAAGCAGATAAACGCAGTGAAACTAAAGCATAAGGGCTCTTTGAACTTAGATGAGTATTGTTAACACACACTTATTAAAGAAAATATTTAACCGTCAATTATTTTTAAAGGAGCTGCATAAGATTTGGAACTTTTTTACTTGCTGCCACTCTCTAGTGGCTTGTGTCATCCTTGCAGCCTATGTCCGCTAATTCAAGATATGCTAGCAATTACGTGTATTTCTTAGACGCACTCGAAATAATGTTTTTTCATCCTTCTTGGAATTTGGACTCTACATGAAGCAGGCCTTTTCTTACTGTCACCATTTTAGTGCTACACGAACAAACAGACAACCATAGTCATTCTCCAGCACTACCTTGTCCCTCCCATCCTCCTAATGTGTTACACCCCAAACAGTTTTTCCCAAAAATTAAAAGCAGTTAGGCACTATGGAAAATAAAGCAAAAGGGCTCTTTGAACTCAGATGGCCAATGTTAACACATACCTAATAAAGGAAATGTTTAACTTTCAACTATTTTTTAAAGGAGCTGGATTTGGAACTTTTGTATTCACTGTCACCCTCTCGTGGCTTGTGTCATCTTTGAAGCCTTTGTCAGCTCGTTCATAATGTGTGTGGAAATACGAGCATTTCTTAGATCCACTGGAATCAAATGTTTTTTTATGTTTCTTGAGGTTTGGATTAGAGTTGGGATGCAAGTATATCCAGTAGGGAGAATATCTCCATGAGGAGAAATTCAGTGCCCTTATACTTATACTTGAGACTGCTTCTTCTCAACTGCATTCAGTTGTATTGCGTAAGTGAATATAAGAATGCCCACCATTTGAAAAATGATGCTGGGAAATGAAACTTGTATGTTACAACTTGAGATGCAGTAGTTTTCAGGGCTTGAATTACATTTTCATACATAATCTGCATTTAACGAGTAGCAGAATAACGCAATAAGGCACAGTTTAGTAACCACTGTTGGGCACATTACCTTAAAAAAGTAAATGTACTTTAAATGTACTTGAAGGCAGCCTCTTCTTGCTTTGACCATTTTCATGCTACACTAACAAATAGAAAAAAAACAGGTACGAGCATGACGTCAATCAAGCAATTTCATCCACCCCCCCATTCCTCCTTCCTAAAGTGTTCCGCCACAAACAGCTTTACTAAAAAATATAAGCAGAGCACCGATAATAAAGATGAAGAGCTCTTTGAACTCAGTTGGGTATTGTTCAACTTTAAACTTTTTATGATACCTCAAATGATGTACTACACCTTTAAATTGAACAAAAATGGCAGGTGTTGAATTAAAAATTTTTTTTTTATTTATTAAAAATGGCTATTAGAGGTGGGGTGCATAGTTTGAGGGGTCCTTAAAAAGAGTAAAAATTAAATATTTTCTCAATTACATATGTGTTAACAATGTCCAACTGATCTCAAAGAGCCTTTATGTATTTTTTTTTCACCGCCCCAATCTGCTTTTATCATCGGTGTTCCAGCGTGTTGAAGAGTGCTTCACGCGCATGCTGGTTGTTTTCATATATTCAGGATAAAAATTGTAAAATAAAAGGACTGTTCGAAATGCAGTCCAAATGCCAACCCAGACCCCCCCAAAAGATGAAAGAGTTTATTTGAGTGCATCTAAGATAAACACGTTCGTGTGTGGCCACAGGCACAGCTTGACAGAGGCTGCAATGACGATTTAGCCTCTTGTAAGGTACTAAGGTTTTTAAAGTTTATTTTAAGTTTGTCAAGGATCTTTGCAGTCTTTTAACAAATCTTCCAGGAAGCAAATCAGTGACTCCTTTGCACCCTTCTCCTCCTCGGTGTCCGTCTCCATCGCTCTGAGACGTTGAACAGTGTCCTCCAGCCTCTGGACTCTCTGCTGCGGGTCAAAAGCGTCCCCTGCAACACTTTCCTTCTCCTCCCCAGCCGTACCCTCAGACCGCAAGTACTTCAGCAAATTCTCCCTGATGCCGCAGTCTTTCTCCCCGGATAACGAATCAGCGATAGCAGGTAGGTCCGCATGGAGGCCGAGGCCAAGCAGGTGCAGCAGGGCCCCCGAGAGCGTGTGGCACAGACTGGCGCTGTAGCGGTATTCGAGGAAGTCGTGCGTTTCTTCACTGCTTAGGAGCGCTGTGCTTAGCGAATGCCAAACGTGGCTGAAGCGCTGAGCATCACCGTAGCACAGGCGGCAACCTGGCACGGCCAGAGCGGCCGCCGACTTGATGCGCACCTTGTAGTTCTTGCAGGAGGCTACCACGTTGCAGAGGGCGGACAAGGCGTCCCCTGACCAGGAGGCAGACCCTAAGAGGAGAAAGCAGTATTTAGGTAACATTCAAGATAGAGAAAACAAATATAAAACTGTTAGATTTTGAAAGTAAACTGTATTTTCAAGTAGTCAATGCTTTTTCTTTGGGCACACCTTCAACAAAGCTGATTTAACGACGCACGGACGGATGCACGGACGCACAGACAGACAGACAGACAGGAGAAAACGGATCCCTTAACCACATGGGTCTTCTAGTCACCAATGAGGATGCAACTCTGGACAGCCTTCCCCAATGTTAAAGGGCCCTTGCCTATTCTTGGGTCATGGCAAAGTTGGTCCCAGTCCATTCCCTAATGTTGTCAGAAGAGTTCTTTTTTTTGTCGTCCTTTCCTCCTGCCCCCCTAGACTGTGTCCTGGAGAATTATTTTAGACAGTCCTGATGATCTTGTGACATGACCATACCATTGAAGTTTCTGTCTGCGCACAGTTGACAACAGGTTTTCTAGGATCCAATAGACCCTATGATGGGGTTGCGCAGTGTTTCGTTTGACACGTTGGGCTAAGCAGACGATGTCTATAAGTTTCCTGTGGTATCACATCTCAAAGGCTTGGATTTTATTTTACAGTTTTGCTGTAAAAGTCCAAACAAGATGGATCGAAGAGCTGGATGGGCCCACTTATTTCATGAGCCACAACCACCACTATGCTGTAAGGCAGTGCTTTTCAACCTTTTTTGAGCCAGGGCACGTTTTTTACATTGAAAAAAATTTGTCGGCACACCACTAACCAAAAAATGTTATCAAAGGACACTGAACAGTATTTTTGATTACAATATAATTTATAATACCCACAGTTTTTACAGCACAGACACTTGACAATGACATAATATTTGCAGAAAATGATTCATAAATGTTTTATAAAATTTTAAAAAGTGACAATAGATAATTTCTCACGGCACACCTGACGATCTCTCACGGCACACTAGTGTGTCGTGGCACAGTGGTTGAAAATCACTGCTGTAAGTCATTTCAAGTCCCTGCAACGTACCCCAAGAAAAAAAAGGAAATGGACACCCACCTTATAGACTTACTGTATAACAATGACAGACAATGGCCTGACTGAGCTTGCACTTGTGTTTAACCCGCTGGGGTTCCTGTCCCCAGTCACTATTCGAGGACGATTCCTTTTGAGAGAGCTTTCATTGCACACAACCGAATGGGATCAGCCCTGCCTTAATACAAAAGGAGGACTTGGATGGAATGGCAACAATCTTTTCAATGCCTCAGTGGTCATCGAATTCGACGTACAGTTTCCAACATCTCACTTTTTCAAGCCATACATGTATCGCTTTGCATATTCTCCAACGCATCTTGAAAGGAATATGTGCAGTTGCGTACATTACAGTTACTGCTGCTGATGACACAACAGACATTCGTTTAGTCCTAGGCAAAGCACTACTTACTTCTCATACAGAATTAACAGTCCTTAGGCTCAAATTGTGTGCAGCAGTGATGGTTGTAGAAATGTCAGAAGTGACAAATGAAGAGCTCGACCATCAAATAGACAAAATAATCTTCTGCACTGATAGATAGCAAGGTGGTCCTAGTCTATATCAACAGCCAGTCAAGGAGCTTCGAATTCTGTGTGAACAGAATGTGAACATATTAGAGTCAACAACGCCGGAGCAGTGTATCTTCGTCAAAACAGATCACGTTCTCTCCAAGCCTCAGAGTTGCAGAATTCATCATGGTTTGCAGGGCCAACCTTCCATCGGGGCTCCCAAGAGCTGGAAGAGCAGAGTGGATATGATCTACCGGATCCAGACTGTGAGGCAGAGGTGCATCCTGTGGTATCATAACTTTGCACAAACACCTCAAAAATTGTCATAGACACAAAATGCTGGGAACGCTTTTCCACTTGGAAGTTACTGTACAGAACTGTGGCAAATCTGATTCATGTAGTACAATGCTTCTCCAATTCCAAGGCAAACAAATATGTAAGGGATGGCATATCTGTAAAACAGTTATATTGTGCGATTATTGTAACAAGCGGAGAACCTCATAATCAGCGATGTTCAGCAAGGCGCATATGCAGATGAGATGAAATGCATTGTCACAAAACAACCTTTCCAAGCATAGCTCGCTCGTAAAAATTAACCCTGTCTTTGGAGATGATGGCTTGCTGAGAATCGCTGGCCGCATTGGACGTGCAGTTTTAGAGACAAAGGAAATGAATGCTGTGATATTGCCAGGGTCCAATTACATAACCATCCTCCTTGTCCAACATTTTCATGAAAAGGTTAGTCACCAAGGGAGACTCTTTACCGAAGGAGCAGTCCGAGAAAATGGTCTGTGGATTGTAGGTGCTAAAAGGTGCATGGCAAGGTACCGTAAATTCCGGACTATAAGCCGCTACTTTTCCCCCAAATTTGCAACCCTGGGGCTTATTCAGAAGAGCGGCCAATTTATGGAGTTTTTTTAACGGCCGCCAGCGGCGCCTGAGCATGAGAGGTAAGATTTAGACCGGTGGAATATATGCGCCGAGGAAGATCACATCTTATGTGCGTAAACATACCCCCATCGTGCAGATTGCACAAAATAAGGCTCATGATGCAGCTTCCATGATAAAAGCAAACGGGCATATTGTTGGGGTGTATTGAAGTAAGGGAGCGAGGAACGACGTCATTATGTTAAAACCTCTTTCCGACGTTGAGATGGACAACTTGGATGTTATCACCAAGGAGGAAGAAGCGGATAGTCTGTTGTGGGGTTTTGGGGTTTTTAAGGGTTATTGTTCTATCTTCGTTATTCATTATCCATTATCCGTCAGTTCATAATACGCTACAAAGCCTAGGAGCCGGGACACTTACTCTCAGCCAAAAGGCCAAGCTAAGGTCCTAGCCCTAATGACTTGCTGCGATCATTGCTAATGCACCGTTCTCGGAGGTACTGCAATACCAGGCCGATGCGTGGGGTGGACAGAGCAAGCTCTTATTCCATCTCCGGATTGCAAAAATCAAGTCAAAAACTATAGAAATGATCCCTAAGAGTAGCGGTGCATACTCAAACCTATCTAACGATTATGGCAATTATTTCCTTAACAGACTAATCTGCAGGTATGCGAGCGTCTTGTTAGTAGCGTGAGGCTACCTCCCAAAGGCATGGTTTAGGATGAAAGTTATATTATTATTGTTAAAGCTTTGAAAACTCTCTCGATGTACCGTCTTTCTTTGTAAATATGTGTAATATGTATTTGCAACTGTATATTTTTGTAATGTATTTATTTGTATTTATTTGAGACACTTATTTTGCACAAGCAAATAAAAAAAGAGGGGCGGAGCAAACACGGGCTGATGGGAAAGTGGGGACCGGTAAAGGTGAGTTTTTGTGGACACGGCGGACAATAATGGATATATATTTTTCCCCACCCTTACCTTTGGAAATATACACTTTTTTTCCTTGGATTACTATCAACGGGCACCCAGAATCTGCAGGTCTGCAACCAATTTTAAGTACCCATATCATTTTACGTTGCTTAATTACATGGGCTGTTTATATTGAAGTTGCAGAGATGAGCTCATTTGGTTTTGTTAATGCACTGAGCCATTTTTTGCACTGAAAGGTCCTGCTAAGCAGCTGCATTTTGACTGTGGCACTAACTTTATTGGAGCTGACAAATAGATAACAGCCTCATTGCCAGATGAAACCAAAGTTCTAGGCTACTTGCAGGAACACAGGTGCTCATGGATATTCAAACCTCCTCATTTGGAGGGAGTATGGAACATATGATCGTCTTTGCGAGGCGTATTCTGAATAACATGTTGCAAGCTGGTCGTGTTCAACTCACCCATGAAATTCTGACTACATTTCTAGAAGTAACAGAAATAATAAATGCCCGCCCGCTTGTAACGTTCTTGTCGGACCCAGAACATCCTCTCATCCTAAGCCCTTCTTTGCTACTGACGCAAAAAACACAGGCAGTTCCTACAATTTGTAACAACGTTGGAAGGAAGGAGATGTTAAAGAGCCAATGGAAGACAACGTCTAGAGCAGGTGGCAAAGGGAACACATCAGCAGCCTCCAGTCAGGTCAATAGTGGCATCAGAACGGACTGAAATTAAATAAATGGATTTAATTTGTCTTAAAAACCAAGAAGCAATAGGGATGACTGGCCAATGGGTGTCATCATCAAGACAGCTCTATATGAAGATGGACTTGTGAGAAAAGCTGAAGCTGTTAAGACTTATGATAGACCAATATCTGAAATGATTCCCCTGTTGTCCAGAGATGTTTGGGTTTAAGAATATGTGGTATGCATAAAATCCAAGACGGGAGTGTTTTGGCAATGTGATCAGTTTATTATATGCTCTAGCCCGTTAAGAAAATAGCGAGTGGATGTTAGATAGCGCAGTGCGTGTGCCATTAAGACACAGGAGAAGGCCAGATGTTTTTCATAGTTTTGTGTCAGATTATGAAAGGGCATTCCCTGTGAGATTGAAAGTAACAATCTGATGTTTAGGTTGGAAATGATACATTTAATGTTTCCTGCTACCACATGTGAAAGCGTAGTCTTTATTTATCGTTTTTCTGTTGCGCTAGGAAGACATGCTATCATTATTGTCGAGGCATGTTTTGCCTAAAATGTTTTTGTATTTTTTTATGACAGTTTCACACCTGACAGATAAAAACGGATCAAAACCATCCAGGCGTTTGGGACTTTTGTGTGGAGGTGTTTAATAGCTGGGTGGTGGAAAAAGTTTCCATGTGGCTAAAACAGCGTGCTTTTCAGAGGATCTGTATCTAAATTGTTTTAAATAGAATCATAAATATTTTTAATTTTTTTTGCATTTTTTTTCAATTACTTGCAGCACTGATGAGTAATATTGTTTTGCATATTCAGGGATTTTGTGTTTTTGTTAAAATACAACACTGGTTAGGCACCTGGAAGACATTTGTGTCTCAATTTGTGGCAAGAGCAAACCTTTATCTGGAAGTTTGCTCACACCAGTTAACGATGTTGATCTTTGGTGTCCACTTACCAAGCGGAAGGTCTGTATTCTTAAATGCTTTGCCTAAAGCGTAGCAGGCATTCCAACGCACTTTCATTGTGGCCACCGACTGCACCGTCTTGACCAGAGCTCTCATGGCGTCCTCCAAAGGTTGCCGGAATGCTGCTCGGCTAAGCTGATCCCCGTCCAGAAAGTGCAAAAAGTTCCCCAGGGCACGCACTGCGTTACATTTCACCTGGGTGGACACAATAAAGCACTAACTTGAGTAAAAATGCTTATAAAATAATGTTTTTTTTTTAAACCCCCAGTTAAAAAAGGTTTTGTTATTATCATTTTATCAAATGTTTATTTTTCAGTACAAAACAATACAGGTTACTTATACAAACCTTAAACATACTTGCATAAATCTTTAACATACTTATGGTATATAAACCTTAAACATACTTGTATAAACCTTAAACATACATTCCATACAAAATATAACACAGAAGCAACTAACAAACAAATTCAACTTACAATCATCTCGTTCGTAAGTAGGCGAGCGGCTGTAAAGACTTCTCAAATACCGAAATTAAACTGAAAATGCTGTACAAAATCATTCAATGTACAATAAGATGCAGAAATTGCAGTTATGAGTAGATGAAGACATACATATTTGAACAACAAAAAAACTTTATATAATATACAGTTCATAAATTTGCCTTACTTAAGTTATTGTATAGAGATTTGGGAAAACACATATAAGAGCAATACAGAATCGCATATTCAATTATAGAAGAAAGCTTTTATGATTGTGCATAACGCTGGGTATGAAGAACATAAAAATTGTTGAAAAAATCCAAAATTTTAAAATTTGAAGATATAGTGAAACTTAAATCCCTATTATTGTAAACAGCAAGTAAGCAACAAATATTCATTATTTGTTTCTCTACAGACCACTCATCATTTCGGGGAAATCCAGAATTCAGGGTTCAATTTTCTTGCACAACATCGGAAAGCCGTTGTGCCACCCAAAAAGCTAATTATTAATGAAAAAGAATTACTTTTTAAATGGAGTAACTATTGTGAGTAACTGAGTATTTTTCGGACTATGAGTCTCTCCAGAGTATAAGTTGCACCAGTCAAAATGCAGAAGGAAAAAACATGTTAAGTCACACTCGGAGTATAAAGCGCATTTTTGGGGGAAATTTATTTGATAAAATCCAACACTGAAAACATACAGGTCATTTTGAAAGGCAATTTGAAATAAAAAATAAAATAGAGAACAGGCTATACAAACATTACACTGTGGAGCAAATAAGTCCAGCACAAAATTGACTTCCAAGTAACTCAGAACTCTCGAATGGCTGGAACGAATTTTTGGTCAGTTCCTGAACGTACCAGATCACCATGTGTCAAAGCTAATCATATTTAGTTAATTGTGTATTTCTCTGTCTACTATGTTACAAATAATCCTGATGAGTTTGACCTGTATTACAATTCGTTTTCTGCTGTTTTGTACCATTTTTGAACCGAAAGATATATGACGTCGTTGGTTATTACTGCGCATGTGCGAACTTTGAACCGTAGACGTATGTGTGACGTCATTGATACTTTCTGCGCATGCGCACGCTTTTGAACAAAATCCTGTTGCAACGCGGGAAACTTGTGAGACGGTGAGACTTTTTGAATCTGTCTGCCCACTGCAGTGAATAAATTCTAAAACTACATTTGCCTCTCTTACTGATCACTCCAGTTTAACCTATTACGAAAATATTAACCCTAACATTTTTGTTGTCGAAACCGGGACAGTACGTAGTATTTTGAAGTTGAAAACGAAGAAAAAAAAAACCAATCAATTCTACCACGTGGTCTAGAACAAAGGAAACCATTCAAAGTCCGCGTCACCGTCAACGAACCAGGATGAAGTGATCGGTAAGAGATGCATTTGTAATATAAAAATTTGGAATAATTCTAAGAACGAAGCCATTTTTATAAAAAGATAAAGTTGAATTGGCCACAGAGAGAGACAATAGTGTTGGACGGGCGCCATATGTGGGCTTGAGAAGCCATTACAAAACCTTAGCTAAGTAAATACCCAAAAGGAATCAGAATAAAATACGAAGTATTTTAAATACTCAAACTTTTTGTTTGAGACGGAATGGATTGATTGCCTCGGGACGGAAATGTCGACACTAACCCCTGCGGTGGGGTCGGTAGAATGGGAAAGAAAAGTAAGGGGGAGGGGTACAGAAAAGACCCCCCACTTTTCCCATTGTCCTTTTTCAAAAAAAGGACGGATCCCTCTGTGGTTATATAAAATAAAATAAGGTTTAAGTAAACTGCATGGCTTCATAAAAAAGTGTACACGGTCTAAAATTAAACTAATTTTTTGTGGGCCCACTCTGTCTTGTCAAATGTTTTATGTTTGTTTAATGTGTAAATGTTTGTAATCTTTCCTATATTCTTATTCTTCTTGTCTTATATGTTTGTTTGAGAGTTTTTAATCGGCCCACGTAACTGAAAAGAAAAAAATATAGAAAAATACGAAGAAAATTGCCGCAAACGAGAAAGCGCGCACATTTTTAAAAGGAAAAAAAAAAGGAAGCGAAGTGCACATTGCAACGAGAGAAACGTTTTTTTTAAACAGTAAGACCGTTAAAAAATGTTGTTTTTGGGTGGAACCGAGAGCACATCGCGTTAGGAATCGAAAACGTTCGTTTTTTGGGAAATCGGCGTTTGACGCTAACGGTGTACAACATAACGCCTGCGGGCCAAAGGGGTTCCAAAAAATATTTTTTTTTCGGTGCAAATTTTTTTTGTTTTTTCAATTGGAAAACGATAAATTTAGGTGTGCTAAGTTTAGAAAACTTATGTTTGAGTTATTTTAGATGCGTTAAATGAAGTTAATGCCAGAATAACACTTACTAAAGATACAATAACAAAAATAAAGATAGAATATTCCGGTTTTCAGTTCTAAATTAGAAAATTAAGGACTGTAAAGACGGGGGAAGTATCAAATTGAGCAAATTGGAATGGATAAAAGTTATTGCCAAATTAATACAAAACAATAAAAAAAAAAAAAATTTATTCGATGAATTTTTTTTTGTTTCTTGATTTTTTTTTTTTATGTATTTGGGTTTGTGTATTCTCAACTTTGAATATTTTTTTTATATATATAAATCAAGGATTACAATAATAGAAAGAAAATTCTATTTGGTTAATTAACTTTTTATGAAACCAGGGTTGTTGTTTTTTTTGTTTTTCTCTTTTTGGTTAAAGGAAGAAAATGGGTCAGACCAATAGGAAGTTGTTAGATGATCCAGATGTGAAATTTATGAGTGGAAGGGACAGTGAAAGTTCGAAGTTTTTGAAGAAAGGTTTTAAAGGAAGTAGGCACGAAGATCAGATTGAAGGCTGAATTAGTTCACGAAAGGAAAGAAAAGATGAGGAAAGGAAGAGACACAAGATGTGGACTGATCAGAGCGAAAAAAGAAGAAAGGATATTGCAAGTAAATAAGAGTTGGTAGAAGGAAGTAAAGGGTAAAGAAAGTGAATCGTTAAGGAGAAGAGCAAGTGGAATACAAGTAAGAGAAAGAAGGAATGTAAAAGGGAAAAGTTATTTAAAGAAAAAAAATAATTCGCTGAAAATTGGATATGAAAAACTTGAGACAAATGTATGAAAAACACCACATTAGTGTTTTTGGAGTTCCTCTAGGGTCTTGAAAAACACTATATAAATGCAAACCATTTATAATAGATTAGAATATACCTTTACCGACATAGTTACAAAATGGGTTAACATATTGTGACTGACAATGAAATTTGGCATAACAATCCATCTTTAGAGTAAGGTAAAGGAACAGAGAAGTAAGGTTATAGTTATAATTGATACAATATTTACACAAAAATAATTGCATGTAAGATGTTACATACAATTGAGGTTTGTGTAATATGCATTTGCTGAATAGACATCGCAGTAGAAGTTGTCAGCATTGTGCAAAACATGTGACAGTATTTTTATAGATAAGCTATACAAATTAACGGAAATTATTTAAAGGATGAAAATCTAATTGAAGGCAAATGAACATAGATATACTATCGAACACTACACTATTTCGTTGCCATAATGGAAAATATTATAGACTATAGAAAAATAGTTGGAACCATCATGAAAACACTACAAAGGACCTAAGGTAAAGTTTGATTTTACAGCAAAAGTGTTGCACTAACAATGTTTTGAGTTCTAGAATTTTGGTTCTTGTCTCATTTGGACTCAACAACCCGCTGAGGAGAAAATGGGAGAAAATGGGATCAGCGAAAGGTAGCACAAATAACATGATGAAGATATTCCATGTGATGAACAATGGTAAGTGAAAAACCAATTTTTATGATATTAAAGGAATATGTCATCAATAAAGGTGTTACAGGTGAGAACCAGAAAAGTTTTGTGTTCATATTCGGCCGGTATGAACCATAACTATGACAAGTAGATCTCATCTTGTTGGAGTCCATCACAGCGACCATCGAGCAGCGATTGGAGGACACCCTGAACTGGTTGCAAGCCAATTGCAGGGCACACAAAGATATACAATTCACTAGCTCATTCACACGTAGGGACAATTTGGACCAGCCAGTCCACCTGAAATGCATGTTTTTGAATGAGGTAAGTAATCCGGATAGCCGGACGGAAACAATGAGATCATGCAGGCTCCGCACAAGAGCCAGTGGCTGGCTTGGAACACACACACCTGTTCCCAGGTCCTTAATAATGCCGCACACGTGCTGGCCACTGCGCCACCGTGCTGCACACACATATATAATATATATATATATGAAACAATTTTAATACTGAACTATCAATAATGATAATATGATAGGGATTTTGAATTCCCTGTACTAGCTTGCTAAAAGATTTATAGATCTTGGGAGAGATCTAATAACCCCTGAAATTAAGTGATACAAAGATATCTGCGTATTCATTCAGTTTTGATCATCAAATTATTAATTTATTTTCTGCATTTGTTGATGGTAATTGCAAATAACAGGCTTGTCTTTTTTCCATTTTTCTACTTTCTGTACTTCTCTCTTTAACATCTTAGTACAACATAATTCGTGATATCAATCATCAAAGCAAATGAGCCGTAAAAGCAAGCTCTTTGATGAATTGAACAAGGAAAAAAGCCGTTTGTCTAATAAAAAGACTGACCTTCACTCGACAAGAATTACCAACAACAATGACGTAATCTCGAAGCGATGAGATCTCGTTAGCTAAGATCGGCCTGCAGGAAAATAAAACTCGTATAACAAAACCAAATTAACGATTAGGCTTGTAATGTGTTAAATCTTTGTTAAAGAGTAACTAAATGATAATGACAATTTAAAGGGAAAAAAGTTGCGTCCCCAGCATAAATGACGTGGGGAAATGAAAACAATGAGTGTATAATACAAGATAACTATACAGAATAGTTTAAAAAGAAAGAATATTTGAGTAACCGAACTAATCATTTTTTGTTGAATATGCGAATAGCAAAAGGGTAATAACTTTAAGACATGTAGTTTTGCTCCTGATAAAGCAGGGACGAAAAAAGCAATGAAGATGACTGGAAAAACGGTCCATAATTTTAGTGTTCATCTTCTCGTTCGTAAATGGACAAATTCAAAAGAGGCGTAATATGTAAAGGTTATTTCCTTAGTTGTTCTCGTATTCAATAATAGATTACTCTCAATAGGTCATTTGAACCATTTCAAATAATCAAAATTTTGAAGGAAGTTTGAAAATGACGACAAATTAACACAGAAAAGAATTCGAGACTAGAAATCATTAATAACGTAGCTGAAGCTATTTCAGTCACTGAATCTATTTTTTTCTTTTAAATAAGGAAAAAAAGAAACAAGTATTAATAGTCAGACCAGATCGTTAATTTGTTTAGCTTTAATCACAAGGGATCTCGAAAGGATGCTTAGAACGAAGACTAGTGCGTAGAAACAAAGATTGTTGCGCAAAAGAAAAGATAATGAATAAACAAAATAGATACACTCAACAAGATAATTCATAAGTGACGAGTATGTATTGTTCTATATTGAATCAATAAAAGATTGATTATGGTTACAGAGAGAAGAAAATACAATTAGAGAAGTTATGACATTAAGTTCGATTTGGCATTTTTTTTTGAGAATTTTTTGTTGATCTTTTGAGATTTCTGATGTTTAGTGTGAGAATTTGGAATTTTGACAAATTTAGCCCAAAGGAAATTGGGAGGACAATTGATTACACACTGAATTTTTTTTAGAATGAGTGTTACGATTGACAAATGATAAACAAATGTGTAACAAATACTGACTTATGGTTTGGTTAAGTTAAAAGGAAACGGTTTCTATGGAAGAGCATTTTTAGAAGACAATGAGAAACTGATCAATCTTGAAGAGGGCCATTGGAAATAACAGATTAGTTGATTTTGAGACATATCGGGCTAATTTAAAAATAATTGCATGGGAAATAAATGAATAGAAATTGATTAAACTAAGATAATGTCTACTAGTACTTAAATTTAGAGAAAAATTTAAGACATTGAATAATCCGGCCAATTTACTAAAAAATCCCACTACATAAGCACAATGGAATTAACGAGACTCTTAAGTGCCAGTGAATTCCACAAAAAGACTCTTTCCTTTCTTTTTGAAAGTCCATTTACTCTTCAAAGGACATACCACCCTGTCAAAAAGAAATCATGGACAAAAATCATTTGCTGAAAGAGCCAAAGACATCAGTCATCCATTATCTGCGCTGCTTATCAACAGCGAGGCCAAGGGAGTGAGATGGAGCACATCCCAGCTACGCTCATCAACAACGACATCAAGGGAGTGATGGGGCACATCCCAGCTGCTTTTCAGACAGCTAACAGGAGATTCCTGCAGTCGTTACCAGTGAAATTGACAAAAAAGTCAATAAAGTCATTTTGTGTTTGACATGGACACATTTTTGAAAAACTATTTTTGATGGGCCAAAAGCAACATTCAAATGGTGAATGAAATGTGGAATAAGCAAATCAAAAGACTGAAAGACAACAACATTCAAGAATGCGTCTGCTTGAAGTTATATAGAGTCTTGTTAATACAAAGTGTAAATGTATTTGAGGAAGATTGATAAATTCATCTTGCAAATTTATAAATGTGTCTGATTTCACTCCTATTCATAGATTGTGAACTTAGGTTTTAACTCAGGGGGGAACATTGAGACATTCCGTAAAATATAAGTTAAAACCTAGTTTTTTCCGAAATTGATGAAAAATTGTCTTCTGAATAAGCTCTCCATATAACTGTTTTTTGAGATTCAAATTACGAAATTTGGACGGATAGAAAAATATTACACAAAAGAAATGTTGTAATATTACAAAATTTACAATGTTTATCAAATTGATTAACAAAAATCAATTTAAATAACCATTCACCATTAGAAAATCGCCCACATTGAGAACATTTTGGGATGGTATTTTTCATTTTTGGCAAAATCATTCACTTTGAACGTGAATTACCTGCTTTCTTTGCAAAATACTGTTATTTTGAACAAATTTACTTACTGAAAAGATAATATATAGGTTATGATTTTTACAAAAGGCAAAACAAAGGGTGAATCATAACAATAAAAACGTCTTTTCTCGGGTTAAATTGGTAATTTAACAATCTATCCTGGTCATCTGCCTCGAGGGGAATGGCCAACAGCAAGATAACACATTGAAAATCAAAAGAAAATGCAAATAAAAAGTGCATACAAATGTTTTTCTCGAATGTGATCAATCTACAAAAGAGAACACTCAAACACTCAAATCAGGGTAAATGATTCTGACAAGGATAATGGTTAAACTGATTCAGTGACTGGATTTAGTGAAAAAGCAAAATTTGAAATTTAGAACTAACAATTTAAAAAATAAATTGTTTATCTTCGAGTTAGAATTTTGGGATAAAATGCTCAAAATGGATAGGGCATCTTATAGTGGGGATTTTGATTTTCACTTATAATAATATAAAGACAACTTAAGAAAATATACAAATCTATAAATGATTTTTTTTTTTATTTGTTTTGAGCCATGAAGTCTCAACAGGGGGGGGGAGTAAATTATGGATAGCACAACTATTTAATAAAAAAAAAAAAAAATTAAGTCCTGACTATCCTTTTTTCCCCATCTATAGCTTTCCCTGAATATTCAGTTCTATGGTATTGATTTATGCTTCTCTCATCCATACAGAAGGTGACCCCTGCTGATCAGATGATGGAGTTCTGTCAGCCCACAGGGAGCGTCAAACTTAACTTCTTTCCAAGGACAGCGGTCAGGACTCTGGGGAGTGTGCTAGCACTCGCGCCATCAACTGTGTCTCCTACACACGTCGGCCTCGACGCAGGAGGCTGTTGTCATCTCAGGGAAGAAGCTAACTTGCCAGATCCGAAAAGAGGAGCAATCCAATGTGGACAACTGGATGGTGTCATCTCATCTACAAGCAACACATCATCATCACGCCAGGAGGTGTGGGGATCCTTACGGTGCCCATGCTCATGAAAAACAGCATCAAAAGCTGCCAATAGTGCCCTAATCTATTCTTCCGAAAGAATAGGCATTAGATTCTACAATGATATCTAGAGAAATGGTCGTAAAAGTACCAAAATTAGAATCCTAACAACTGAGGGAAGAAACGAGATTAGGTTCAATTTCTTCTATCGTAATGTTGAAAATTTTGGACTTTGCGGACTGCTTTGTTACATTGGTATCAGTTCCCATACACCAAATTTAAATGGACTTAGACAACATTGTCTAAAAGGACTTATCCCTAAAGGGAAACCTCCCCATTGCACACGCGAAGATCTGAGCGGGTAAGCTAATCGAGTCCCGTTCACCAAGTCATCCAGGCCCTGTGGAGACCAACGCACAGGCAGGGTTCTTTGTTTTGTGTTTTTAACCATCGCTCATTACTACTACTACTACGTTTTCTAGCATAAGAAACACTCTCGACCTCATAGAAATGAGGTGGGAGGAGGGGAATTTTTTCCTTTACGAAGGTTTTTCGCCCCTCCACGAAACTACTAACCTGTTGTATTTCTTAATGATGTGTTAACTTGAAAATCTCTGGTATTATCACTGATGTCCTTCGAAATCCACAACAGGGGGGAAATGTCAAAGCTAATCATATTTAGTTAATTGTGTATTTCTCTGTCTACTATGTTACAAATAATCCTGATGAGTTTGACCTGTATTACAATTCGTTTTCTGCTGTTTTGTACCATTTTTGAACCGAAAGATATATGACGTCGTTGGTTATTACTGCGCATGTGCGAACTTTGAACCGTAGACGTATGTGTGACGTCATTGATACTTTCTGCGCATGCGCACGCTTTTGAACAAAATTCTGTTGCAACGCGGGAAACTTGTGAGACGGTGAGACTTTTTGAATCCGTCTGCCCACTGCAGTGAATAAATTCTAAAACTACATTTGCCTCTCTTACTGATCACTCCAGTTTAACCTATTACGAAAATATTAACCCTAACAATGTACCACAATGAAATCTATCTATCGAACTATCTATCTAACTATCTATCTATCTACCCTTGTCATATGCCTCGAGAGGGGTGACCGAGGGCAAGACAAACACATACACAAAAACAAAGAAAAGAAAAAAAGGGAAAAAAGTAGCAAAAAACACACACAAACTTTTTTGGGGACCATGGCCAACCCAAATACCCAAACACCCACACAAGTTAAGCACCTCGGTACCCAAGTTGGTCATGCTTTCGTCCCTCCACTCAACTCCTTGCGCCTTCACTCTGAAAAGACCGAAATGTTAAGTTATTGGTCTATCTAAATGCTGTGAACCTTCTCAAAAACTGCTCTGAACATTGACAAATGTAATATCGCCCAGAGTGACTCAGTCAAAAATTTAGAAGTGGTATTTGACCCCGATCTGTCCCTTTAAACACACGTGAAGGATATTACTAGAACAGCTTTCTTCCATCCAGATTATTAAAATTAGATGATTGGTAAAAATTTTTAACTGCACAACTGCTATTTAAGGTCAACAAAAACATAGTGCCAGAAAACATCCATAAATTATTCATTCGGAAAGAGGGAAATTATAATTTAAGGGGCTGTAGTAAATTCATAATCACTAAAGGTGAGAACAACCAGGGAAAGTGTGTGTGTGTGTGTGTGTGTGTGTGTGTGTGTGTGTGTGTGTGGAGTCAAACTTTGGAACAATTTACAAGACAAGATCAAACAATGTCCAACTATTCACTTGTTCAAATTAAAATACAAAAAAACACGACTGGCGGAATACAGAGATGAAGAAAAATGGGGTATGAGTGATACGAGGGATTGGGAATAGTGTGTCTAGAACTATGGTTAACTTTGTTGTTATTGTTGCTATTGTTATATCATAAGTGTTATTATTAATATTATTGCTATTGTTGTTATTATCATTGGTGTATTTAAAAGGGAAGATGAAGGGGTAGGGAATATAAGCATCTGCTTCTTACTACCCCTTTTCGAACATATATAACATTATTTTGTTGTTGAGTTATTGTTTTTTTTTCTGTTTTTATTTTAATTTTCTAAATAAAGTCTTCATTAATTCATTCTTCGCAACATTAAAATTCGTCTTATGCCGTCTCAGTCAGATGCGGAGATTATAATTCACACGTTTGTTACTTCCCGTCTCGATTACTGTAATGACCTACTCGCCAGTCTCCCGAAGTCCAAAATCAAGAGCCCTCAGCTGGTACAAAATGCTGCAGCGAGGCTTTTGTCGAAGACAAGAAAGTTTGATCACATTACCCGATTTTAGCTAACCTGCATTGGCTCCCTGTTAGCTTAAGATGTAATTTTAAGGTTCTGTTGGTATTACCTCATACAGATGTAAAATTGTATTCATGCCTAATGCACAATGTGTACTATTTTTGCATAATGTTGACGCATATTGCACTAATACGATCCCAAAACTGTATGTAACATCCTACATGCCCACATTTCTTGTGTAAATATTGTGTAAATTATAACCTTTATCTTCTTTGTTCCTTACATTGTGTAAATTATAACCATATCTTCTTTGTTCCTTTATCTTCTTTGTTTTTTTTTATCCTCACTGTTAAATGTGAAACTGTAGTGTCACGCCCAATTTCATTGTCACAATATGTTCAACCCATTTTGTAACAATGACAAAAAAGGTATATTCTATTCTATTCTAATAGCCTTCGCTTTGAAAACGCTGGTCTACTAGTGATCCCAAGAGCCAAGAAGAGATCCGCAGGTTCGAGAGCGTTCTCCATTCGGGCCCCGGTGCTGTGGAATGCTCTTCCCCCTGAGATTTGATCTGCAACCTCAGTGGAAATGTTTAAATCTAAGCTTAAAACACACTTCTACTCTATAGCATATGAATCATTTATATTTTATGTTGATAATATGTGTATTAATTGCCCTCATGTATGTTTTAGATGAGGGTATGGTGTCATAATGTAGTTTGCAATGGTCTTTGATCTGTGCAGCTCTTTGAGACTCTTTGTGATTAAGGGCTATACAAATAAACATGACTTGAGTTGACCTCCAGATGAAACCGGACACAAGAAAGCGGCCATGTCACTCAGGTCAGGGTGACACAACACACTCTTCTGTTCAACAGCAGGGCCAAACAGCTTTCACTGGATTACCACTGCCGCTTCATACAGGTCATCCCTTAGGACACGTCTAAACATCCCACTATCCTTTTACAACACCTCTCCACTCATTCCCATCACCAACAAGAGTTCTAGCTTCCACTATATTTAGACCTCTTTCCTGCAGTGCACTCATAACACCATCCATCCACGTCAATAGCGGCCTTTCTCTTGGTCTCCTTTCATTTACTTCTGCTCTGTAGCTCCTCTTCAACATTCGGTCCTCATCCATCCTCTCCACGTGTCCAAACCAACCTAGAACTTCTTATCCACACGCTTGCTCAGTTCCAGTACTACTCCAGTTCTGTCTCTCACAATTTCATTTCTCAATCTATACAATCTTGTCACTCCTAACATACTCCTCAAACACTTCATCTCAAAAACATTTAAACATTTCCTTCTCAAATCTGCGTTCAGTCTCTGCACCATACAACACAGGTGGCACAATCACACTCTTAACATCCATACTCATACTTTTGTTGCTCATCACCCTCCTCAGAGCACCCAAACCCTCGCTTCCTTGATTAACTCTGTACAATACCTCGCACTCCCTTCCACCAACTGCGGCCACATCACAACCCAAGTACCTAAAGCTTTCAACTTCTTCCAGCACCTGTCCATGCAAACTTATTTCCAACGCCATGCCCACTCCATCACGTAAACACTTCATCCCCTTACTCTTCCCAACATTCACACATAATTTATGCCCATCACACACCCTTCCAAACTCCATTACCAACCTTCTCAATATTTCCTCAGAATCAGCCACAACCTCTGTGTCAACTGCAAACAACAACCGACTTACCTGCCACACCGTTCCACTGTTATTCATCATCTCTACACCTCAACCAAATACTTTTGGATTCACCTCTCTCACCACATTATCCATGTACACATAAAACAGCCATGGTGATATCACACACCCCTGTCTCACACCAGTCAACACACGGAACCAATCACTTGTCTCATTACCCACTCTTGTACCGAAGTTTCTGGGAGTTTGACAGCTGAAAGTAGCACAAAACGAAAGTTTCCCGCTATAATGCTAGTCGGTATGGGGAGATTTCCTTGTACAGAGTAAAAGGCATATTCCCAAGAACCAGCAAACATGGTGTTAAATTTGAAACCGTCCTCTTACTTGTTGTCTCGGAGAGATTTGGTCTTGTGCTCCAGTTGGTTGTAACGCGCGGCCCACGTGCTGGAGTCAAGGCCGCAGGGCAGGCCTGCATAACCTCTTCAAGCACCCGGCATGCGGGGGCAGAAGACAAGAGCCAGTCGGAAAGAGTGAGAGCAAACTAACGATCAGTTCCCTTTTATATATGGACCAGGGACGCTTGACCAGACCATGCTTCTACAGGCGTGGTCTTAGATATCTGATACTCCCAGTATCAGGTAACAGTCTAGAAGTTGCTACATTTGTAGAAAGCTAAAGAAGTGACTATGGTAAAATACTATACGTAGCCAAAATACAATACAACATTATTTATATCTGTACATTCAAGGAAACTGTGGGGGTCAGATGCATCGACATTTCGTTCTGTATACACGTGTACTAGAATGACAATAAAGTAGATCTGAATCTGAAAATCTGAAATTTGTGTTATTTTCTGTACTTGAGAATGCCCCTTCAATCGACATAATTACGTACAGTGAGAACATTATTTTATAAATATATATGCCTCGGATGTTCTAATTACATTCAAAACTTCATTTTATAAGATTTCATTATGGTACATGGTGAATTGGTACGTTCAGGAACTGTCCAAAAGGGGTCGCAGTCGTTCTATCCATTCCAAAGTTCTGAGTGACTTGGAAGTTAGTTTTGTGCTTTGCTTATTTGCTCTACAGTCAACCCTTTTGTGAAGGAGGCAGCTCCTCAGGTTGCATCCTTCAGCACAACTTGCAACAGTCCAGCACAGAAAGTCCGCTTGGGTTGTCTATCCTAGGTACCACTTGCAACAGTTCTGCTGGGATGTCCTCTGTGGGTGGTGCATCCCTAGGCGCAGCTTGCAGTACTTCACCAGGAATGTCTCGTAGGGAGGTCCTTTTGGGGTACCTCTCCTTGCAACAGTTCCGCTGGAAGATCCTCTTGGGGTGCCTTTTCTAGGCACCGCTTGCAACAGTTCCGGTGGGAAGTCCTCTGGGGGGTGCCTTTCTTAGGTGCAGCTTGCAGTACTCCACCACGAATGTCTCACAGGGAAGTTCATTTGGGGTGCCTCTCCTAGGCACAGCCTTCAGTAATCCACAAGAAAAGTCTCACAGAAGACCTTTTGATTGCTCCTCTTTGTTACCGCTAGCAGGTATGCGTTGGGGAAGTCCTTTGAGTTGCTTTTCTTTGTCACAGCTTGTAGGCAGTCATCTGGGCAGAAGTGGTGTACCTTGAGGTGACAAACAAACAACATGCTGCTGGTTCTTCCCACCCCCCATTTTATTGCCAACAGGGTCACTCCTAGGAGGTGTGTGTTTTAGGACTCTTTTGAGGGTAAGGTTCAGTACAAAGGTGTAGTAAGGATGGGAGTAGGGAATCACAAAAGGAAACGATTAAGACCACACATTAAGTCTACATTAAGCAAACTACTGCAACCTAAAAAAGAAAAAAGAAAGAAAAAAGAAGGCCTACAAGTTACGGAAAAAACAAGGAGATTACTCCAGGCAAGTTATTCTAACCCACCAAAGGTCTTTATGACTACCGGATGTGACCTTTGGAAGGTGGGAGTCGTTGACGGTTAGGGGGTTCTCAGTAGCAAGGTCCCTTGTCTTTTAGTTCAAGTTGAATTCACGTTGAATCGCCAGTCCCTTACAAGTCCCTTGCTAACATTCTTTTTGCTTTTTGGCTACATATTTCACTACTTGCAGATTGTAATCTGCAGAATATGATTTTCTTTTTGGTGTTGTTTGGTTCTGTCTTCGCAGTTATTTTAAAATTACCTGTGTTGCGGTGAAAAATGTCCCCCAGCGTGAAATGCACTCCTCGCCTGCATACGTCACTCGCGCGAACGCCACTTAAATGACTATGTATCTCATTTGCTGGGGAAATGTAATAGAACAGTCACGCACAGAGTATTTGCACCTTGCATAGAAATCCTTTTTGAGCAAGTTTAAAATATTTACTTTGGCGAAATTACGCCTTATCTTCTGAACATTCGTGTCCTGATTGCTAAGAAAAGGGGTATATTGTTCTGCACAATATGACACGGTTGAAGTTATCCACAAAGGCCTAGAGCATCCTCTTGCAGTTTAGTGTGAAAGAAAAAAAAAGCGAAACAATATACAGTGGAATTGGAGTTCGAAAGCCGGTACGCTAGGGTGCGATGCTGAGCGGCGTACGGGTGTAGATGCTGAGCGGCGTACGGGTGTAAATCGGGTAGATTGCCCCCACCCCTCGTGAAGAACTGTTATGACATGCGCGCGCACTTCTTTTCGCTTTCGCTTTTAATATCGGTGAACGGAGTGTTTTAGCCCCTAATTATGCCTCCGAAAAAGGTCGGTGCAAGCAGCAAAGTTGCTACAGGTGAAAAAAGAAGAGTAGTGATAGATAGATAGATAGATAGATAGATAGATAGATAGATAGATAGATAGATAGATAGATAGATAGATAGATAGATAGATAGATAGATAGATAGATAGATAGATGGATAGACGAGAGGCATCCTTCTTCTTGACGCTGCCTCCCCAACACGCTGCCGCATAGAAGAGGGCGCTTGCCACTACTGTCTCATAGAATATTTTCAGGAGCTTTTTGCAGATGTTGAAGGAGGCCAGCCTTCTGAGGAAGTAAAGTCGGCTTTGCCCTTTCCTACATAGAGCTTCTGTGTTGGCAGTCCAGTCCAGTTTGTTGTCCAGCGTGCGTACAACTATTGTATTTAAGAAAGAAATAATAGAGCATGGCTCTTGCAGACCACCACAAAGGTAAGAAATCCTATTCATAATTATTTTCTTTATCCTTTAACCGCTCACCACTTTTTCTGGAGACCCGGGTGCTAAATGACATGTAAACGACCTGATTTTTTTATTTTTACGCGTTCATGTTCGCGTAATCTTTCGTGCTGAAGATTATGCTAACGCTAACGTACGATTAGCCTGGGTTAGCTTCATTTTTACGTTCATGGTAAACATTCAGGGTGTTGGAACAGATTAAAACGATTTTACATTACTTTTAATGGGAAAAACGATTTTCGGTGATGGAACAAATCGGTTTTCGAACAGGGTTCTGGAACGGATTATGGTCGAAACAGAGGTTCCACTGTACAAGAATGTGTTAAAAACTTCCCAGGAGTCGCACCCCTGGTCAAACTCTAAAATAAACAAACTGTCACTTATAGCCCGCAAAATACGGTAATTAAGTTTTTTCAGTAACACGCCTAACACTAACCTTGTCTTTGTCAGCCGCCCCCTGAGTGGCTGCCTGCAGCAACTTTAGCAACAGCATGTCCGACATCTCTTTCTGAAAGTTGACATCCACGCAATCCCTGGAGGAGGCGACAAAAGGATAGAAATCAAGTCAATGAGACACTCAACGGACATAATGACCCGCGTTTGATGAGTTCTCACGTGTTGAGGAAAAGTGCGTCAGACAGTTTACTGAGAGACCAGGCGGCCTTTGCGCGGATATTGGAGGATCGGTCGTCCAGGGCAGCGAGAACCACGTTGGCCGTGTCAGCCACAAACATCAAGTCCTGAAATGAAGACAAATGAATATCACAAGTAAAATTATAATTCACAAATCTGTATTTATATACCAAACAATCTCCATCCTCATCTTTCAAACTTGATTTTATGATTGTTTGATCTATTAACCGCAATACGACATACCAGTTTGTTTTAAAATTAAGAATAGCCATTTCTTCATAGGTGAAGAGTTGGCAAAACTTATTGGGTTTTTTTTTCCCCAATTTTTTTTATCATATGAGAATCAATTTTCACTTAACTGATACTTATAAACATTCAAAATAAGTGCACTTACTACGGTCAATTAAAAACTAAAAAAATCCTAAATCGATGCTCCAAAAACAAAGGTTATTCATTGTATTAAGTCAGTTTGAAGATAAAATTATGTATCAACACTTCCTTTAGCAGATCACAGGGAAATGATTATCTTGTTGTACATACAAATCAATATTTTGAAAAATTACACCATATCCTGACAGTTGTCATATTTCATAATTATTTCATACCCGCAGGATGCATTATACAGTGAGAAGAAGTATTTGAACACCCAGCTATTTTGCTATTTCTCCCACTTAAAAATCATGGAGGGGTCTGAAATTTTCATTGTAGGTGCCTGTCCACTGTGAGAGATAAACTAAAAAGAGGAATCCAAAAATCACAATGCATTATGTTTTTTAACATTTTATTTGTGTGATAGAGCTGCAAATAAGTATTTGAACACCTGGGAAAATTAATGTTAATATTTGGTACAGTAGCCTTTGTTTGCTATTACAGAGGTGAAACGTTTCCTGTAGTCTTTCACCAGGTTTACACACACTGCATTAGGGATCTTGGGCCACCCCTCCACACAGATCTTCTGTAGATCAGTCAGATTTCTGGGCTGTTGGTGAGAAACAGAGTTTGAGCTCCCTCCAAGATTTTCGATTGTGTTCACGTCTTGAGACTGGCTGGGCCATGCTAGAACCTTGATATGCTTCATACGGAGACACTCCTTAGTTTTCCTGGATGTGTGCTTCGGGTAATTGTCGTGTTGGAAGACCCAGCCACGACCCATCTTCAATGCTCTGACTGAAGGAAGGAGGTTGTTCCCCAAAGTCTCAAAATACATAGTCCCCAGTCATTCTCTCTTTAATGCAGTGCACTCGTCCTGTCCCATGTGCAGAAAAACATCCCTAAAGCACCCCCATGTTTTAGAGTAGGGATGGTGTTCTTCAGATTGTACTATTCATTCTTCTTCCTCCAAACATGCTTTGTGGAATTATGACCAAAAAGTTCTATTTTGGTCTTATCTGACCACAAACCTTTCGCCCATGCCTCCTCTGTATCATCCAAATGGTCATATGCAAACTTAAGACGGGCTTGACATGTGCTGATTTAAGCAGGGGAACCTTTCGTACCATGCATGATTCCAAATCATGACGTCTTAGTGTATTACTTACAGTTGTTGTAGAATTATGAAGTCGGAGCTTATCGACAGAAAGAGGCCACATTTGTTTAAACAGGAAATTCCAGGCTTGTTTCTCCCGAGTTTAAATGTCAGCTAAGTAATAACACTCGGCTTGGTTTGGAAAAACTTGTGAAGCTGACGGGAACTTGGCTGGGTCACGGCAACTTTTGATGAGAAACATGTGGACGATTGCAAAAACACTGTCAATTCTTGGAAGCATGCGGCCAGTAAGAAAATAACAACACGTGATATGGCTGATGTAATGTTTCTGCTCCGGAGGGTATAAGAAAGCTGATTGTCTCTTAGACGAATGAGAACGCTGTTTGAACGCTGACAAATATCAATAAACGACGTCTCCCTCTCCCTCAAACTTCTCTACTCTTTGTGTATATTTCTGGGGAGAGGCAATACGGTCTGCTCCTAAACAGTAACCTTAGAAACGGTGGTCCCAGCTCTTTTCAGGTCATTGACCAACTCCTGCTGAGTAGTTCCTGGCTTATTCCTCACCTCTCTAAGAATCATTGAGATCCCACAAGGTGATATCTTTCATGGGGCTCCACTCCAATTGAGATTGACGTCATGTTTAGCTTCTTACATTTCCTAATGATTGCTCCAACAGTGGACCTTTTTCACCAAACTCATTGGCAACTGCTCCGGAGCCCTTTCCAGCCTTGTGGAAGGGTACAATTTTATCTCTGGTGTCTTTGGACAGCTCTTTGGTCTTCGCCAAGTTACAAGTCTTACTGATTGCATGGGGTGGACAGGTGTCTTTATGCAGCTAACCACCTCAAACAGGTGCACTTGATTCAGGATAATGCCTGGATTGCAGGTGGACTTCTCATGGGCAGACTAACATGTCATCAGGTCAGAAAACGAGATGATACACAAGTGTTCAAGTACTTATTTGCAGCTGTATCACACAAATACATTGTTAAAAAAAATCAGGCTTTGTGATTTCTGGATTTTTCTTTTTAGTTCGTCTCTCTCATAGTAGACCTGCAACTATGATGCTGCTGGTGATATGCTGCTGGTGATACACTGCGCGAAGAAAGTCTGGCTGTTATGCCAATAAAAGGGTCCACAAGAGGTGAGGATTTATTCAAATCTTTCATGGAGTTCGCTCATGAAAAAAATGCCTTTGGATAAACTTATCTCAGTGTGTACTGATGCTGCTCCATGTATAGTGGGGAAAAACAAAGGATTTGTGACACTTCTCCGTGAACGTGAAAAAGGACCCATCCTAAGTTTCCATTGCATTCTGCATCAGGAGGCACTTTGTGCACAGATGTGTGACGGGCAGCTTGGCGAAGTGATGTCGCTAGTCATTTGTGTGATCAACTTTATTGTTGCCCGAGCCTTAAATGATCGTCAGTTTAAAGCACTGCTGGATGAAGTTGGAAATACCTTTCACGGTCTGCTTTTGCACAGCAATGTGCGCTGGTTGTCAAGAGGGAAGGTGCTCAGCCGTTTTGCGGCTTGCCTCAACAAAATACGGACTTTCCTTCAAATGAAAGGCAACGAGCATCCTGAGCTAGCGAAAACTGAGTGGCTCCTCAAGTTCTATTATCTCGTAGATATTACCGAACATCTGAACCAGCTCAACGTTAAAATGCAAGGCGTTGGAAATAGTGTTATCCCTTCACACGCTGTGTTTGCTTTTGAGAACAAGCTGGAGCTCTTCATAAAGGATCTTGAAACAGGTCGCTTGCTACATTTTGAAAAACACGAGTTTACAAAGGCATGCACGACAAGTGAGCCCACTCAAAACTTTGATCTCCACCAGCTAACTGACTTCATATCCAGTCTCCTCTAGTCGTTCAAAGCGCGCTTTGGAGAATTTCGTGAGCACTCTGGTCTTTTTAAGTTCACCACCCATCCAAACGAGTGTTCACTGAACACAGCCGACCAGAGTTGCATTCCTGATGTCTCCCTAGTAGATTTTGAAGCAGAAATGGCTGACCTGAAGGCCTCAGAGATGTGGATGAACAAGTTCAAATCACTGAATGAAGAGTTGGAAAGAATTGCACGACAGAAAGCGAGGTTGGCGAGCAAGCACGTGTGGACAGAAATGAACAAACTTCAACCCGAAGACGAGCTGATTCTCAAAACTTGGAACGCGCTTCCAGTCACATATCACACACTGAGGTGTGTGAGTATTGGTGTATTGACAATGTTTGGATCGACTTATTCATGTGAGCAGTCATTTTCACATCTCAAACACATCAAGTCCAACCTACGATTACGTTTAACGGATGAAAGCCTCAATGCCTGCATGAAGCTTAAACTCACTAAGTACCAACCAGCCTACAAAACCATCAGCAAATCCATGCAGCACCAGGAGTCACATTAATGGTGAGTATTATAACCACATTATTTAAAATAATAAATTAAGACACTTGTTATGCTCACATTTAATTGAATTCAGTCTTAAAATATATTATATGGCTCTCACTGAAACAAATTTCCAAAAATTGTGCTTTTATGGCTCTCTTGAGTCAAAAAGGTTCCCGACCCCTGCAATAAACGCTTGATGTATGCCATCATCTGAGGACTATTGCATCGATATGCTGATTGAGATATGCCGTTTTGGACTTTTTTCACAATTTCAGTTATTAATTACACTTATTGTTGATGTTTACTGTGTTTTGTCTATTGGTGCTCATGCAACATCCGTCGCATAATTTTCCTCATGCTGTAGGTTTAAATCAGAGGATGTTGGAATTGTGGCTTGAGCCACTCTTTGAGACTCTCTGTAATTAAAGGTTTCCCCAAACAGAATTCTTTTTTTTTCAATTAGGCACAGACTATGTAGTGTTCCTCCCCAAACTTATGCAAGTAAATTGCAAAACATTTCACACGCTGGCGAATATGAAAACATTTAGTCTCAAAGTTGACTAATTTAGTTGTTTGCTTTGGAGCTGTATAATCATTGAAGGAACACGAAATGGGCAATCCTAATAACACACAACATGTGAGGCCAGCTTCGAATCAATTGTTAGAAATGAGTGGTATACAATCGCTGTTCACTCCTTGGAGGCAGGAAATTGTGGCTTTTTGTTTGTGTTTTTGCCGCGTGTGTCGCAGTTGGTATAATTTTGTCTGGCTATCTCCCTGTCATCGTCGGGGCTGCCGAAGGCCTTCCGAACTGGCGCACGTCGGCCGCTCAATGTGTTGCTTGGCCTGCTAGCTTGGCGTTAGCGCTATTTTGCTGTGTCCCTTGGTTTATTCCCGGCCGGCTTTGCGTTTGTAACCATAGCCGCAGCAGCTTTTCATTGTCGATTCCCAGTTAGCCTGCCTGCACACCGCGTGTTTTTTGTAGTCTAGCTTTAGCACCGTTTTTACTGTGTCCTGGTTAGCCTGGCTGCCCACCACACATTTTTTGATCGAGTAACATAGTGTAAGCCCAGTTTTGACTGTTTCCACTGGTTTATCCTCAGCCAGCTTTGCGTTTATCACTGTAGCCGTTGCCACTTTTAGTGTTCGTTTCTGGTTAGCCTGGCTGCTCATTGCGTGTTTATGGGTCGGCAAGCCTCATGTTTTCTCGCCTAGGCTGCAACAGCCTTTCGTTAATCTTTCCCGGTTACCATTCAGTTGGCGGCTCTTTGTGTGCTTTTTTTGCCCTTTTTATGACTCTTGCCCTTTGTTGTTCCATTACTGCATCCATATGCAATACAACGCCTAGGAATTTTACACAAAAACAACCCAAAATTTGCTTAAAACACTTGTAAAATGCATTATCTGATGCTGCTGGAAATGTGAATTTCCCTGCGGCGATGAATAAAGTATCTATCTATCTATCTTATCTTGGAAAACAATTAGAACAGGGGTGGCGAACACGTGGCTCAAGAGCCGCATGCGACTCTTGCCTGATAAGAATGAGGCTCTTTGCCTCATTATATTTTCTATATACTGTGACTCATTGCCTTGTTTCATGTTTATTTCATTTTTTTGTGTGTAGTGAGGGTGGACACTTTCCTTGAAATAAACACAAGAACAATACTTGTTGTATTGTAAGGAGAGGAGTGTGTTATGGGAAATAATGTTTTTAATTGTGTGTGTTTGTGTGTGTCTGCCTGTCATGGCAGGTCAGTGCGTGGTGTGGCTCTTTGACTCTCACAGTTAAAAATTTTGGCTCTTTGTGTCAAACTTGTTCGCCACCTCTGAATTAGAATATACATGTAGATTTTATACAAAAAAACAATTTATTTGGGATTAACCTTAATGATTGAACGTAGGAATAGTACCTCTCTCAGGCAGGGGAATAGCACGTAAATCCCCAAAGCTCTAATGGCTGCCATCTTGACCAGGTCACTATCGCTGTAGGCGTGGCCCAGCAGGACTGTGATGCACATTAGTTGCATCTTGTTCTAAGACAAAAATTTTGTAAAATGTGTTCATACAAATTGGCTTGTCTGTCTCCATCCACATCACATCCATGATTTTGATGACTTTGCCCACGTAGGAAAGCAAAACAATTGCGCAACTCACAGGCAGTTGAGCGAAAGCCTGCGGCAGGATGGAGGCGAGCGTGTCGCAGGCGCTGGTTTGCAGAGTAGGATGTTGCTGGTTCTGCAGTGCGCTGTTCAGCGGTCCGCTCAGAACCTTTTCCCAGAACTCAACCACCTTTTGGTACATGATCATATAATTAGGAAGTCACTTTCGAGGTCAGGAAAATGCTTGAATTTCGCGTGAATTGTTTGAAAATTATTGCAAATGCCATATTTCTTAGCAATCTGAATACATAGCAATGAATGATATTTTTTTAAAAGATGAGTAAAAATGACGCCGACACGATTGCTCTGGTGGCTTATCATTAGGGCGTTGTCATATGAAGAGTCACTGCCCCCTAATGGTAGCAGCTAAGGAGGATAGCTCCTTTTTGAAAAACGGCTCTTTTGGCTCAGCTCACTCCTTGGATTTTTTTTTATTTTAATTACAAATAATCAATAATAATAAAACTTTATGCATCAAAATATTTCGTAAATAGTATTTTCACATGTTTTGAAGGCGATCCCTCAAAAACACAGGAAATATAAATACAAACGTTCAAAGATCTAGCAAAAAACTAGAAATGTCAACGTGTGTCAACATACTTGATTCAAAGGGACCCGGGGGCCCTCTGGAACATCACTACCCGACTGGTACTGCTGGGTAATACTGGTTCCAAGTTCTTCCAGCAGCTGTGGAAAGGTGTTAAACATTCTTTATATAAGCAAGTTTATCTGCAGCATATTTTTTCACAGAGATAGTGCTCATACATTATGAGAATCAAAATGCAGATTTATATTTTATGAGCAAAGTTGTTGCTTTTGAAGTTATTTAAGTTCAAATTAAGGTTAAATTTAGAAATAAGTCCAAAATAATAAAAATAAATGACACTCTTTGCTTGACCTATTCCAGTGTCAGACCTGAGAGAAAATAAATTCAAAATATAATAGAATCAGAAATGCAATCTATCAAATATGCTACACTATATGTAAATTGTGACTATTTGGGCAGTGTTGGTTTGGGGGAAAACTACCTTTCTTCGGCAACGATAATATAGCATTGTTTTGCTCCTCGATTTTCACGCCGATGGAAAAAGTATCACCTCAGGCAGTAAAATAAAGTAAATACACTGCAAAATTGTTTTGCCTACTTAAGCAGAAAATATGGCTCATTTTAAGTGGGACTTTTAAGGAATCTTAAAGGTGGGGTGCATCACTTGAAATTGCAGACACCACATTTGATAGAGAAAATATTCTACTTTCAGCTTGTTCTGAGGAAACTCCAAACAAAGCACACCCGCCATTAATATTCAAAATAAGCTAAACTTCTTCCTCTAGAAAATGGGAGACCATTTAGTTTAGGGGTCTAAAATGTGGTGCCCACAGACCTGTTCTGAAAATAGCTCACCAGTGCTACGCCATTGTGATTTTCTAGTAAAACAGTGTTTTTGTGGTTGGTTGAGTCTATTTAACCCTACTTCCAAAGAAATGCATATCTGTGTGCCCTTTTACCGAGTAAAAATAAGTAGATTTCAACTTGAAAAAGGTTGGAGACCCCTGATGTTAATGCATTCATAGGATTAAAAAAACAAAAAACAAAACAATCCGAATGAAACACAAACAACTGGCTACCTTCGCGCCGTGGAGCTGTATGGACGGGTCGCTCTCAGCAAGGCAGCGGGCGCACAGCTGCCCGATGTCGCACAGGTAAGTTTGGGTCAGTGAGACGTAACCTCGAACTAGGTTTAAGAGCACCTGCAGGGCCTCTAGTCGCACAGGAGACGGCTCCAAGGTGGGAGTTCCTGTGCCCTCGCTGTCCGACTGCTCTTCCCGGGGCTGTGTGACCAGCTTGGCGCAGAGTGTCAGCAGCCACGGGGGTCGGCCATCTGCTTCTTTGGGCGTCTGAGGGACTCGCGGGGAGGGGGGTTTGCCCCGTGGGGAGGAGGGTTCACCCCGTGGGGAAGTGGGTTCTCCCTGTTGCCGCCAGTTGAGGGCAGGGGAGTCCTGAAGCGTGAAAGAGACACAGACGCTTGTGCTGCTACTATCTGGCTGCTGGAGGAGGAGCTGCACCTCGGGCAGCGGTGCCTGAGTGGTCACCAGGGCGCCGTAGAGTGTTAGGGCCGAAACTCTCACGTTGGCATCTAAGAACGCAAGAAAAGAAAAGCAGCGGGATCAAGTGTCTTTTCAATCATTTCAATTGTACTCCCATGAGCTAATCACACATGATGCCATGACGATTGATGGCTCACAATGTTGGGGGGGCAGTTGTTGTATTTCACATGTTTTGAAAAGTAGGAGCATTTGGAATATCTGTTAGAGTAATTAGTTGTGGCCTGAAACTTGTGGCCCAGTTATCATTTGTTTCCAACATAATTATAAGCAGCTATGTACTGGGCTTCAACATTTAACTTAAATTAATTGACAAATACAAGATAAATGCACATGTGCGAGCCATTTTAGGGATTTTTTGACTATTTTCCAAGAGCAAAAAAAACTCTTATCATCTGAAGAATATAGCCAGAGTGCTAATTTCTTTCCAATGCAAACACAGAAGTGCTGATGCATGATTTTATATCCTCTCTTTGAGATTATTTTAATGTCCTACTCTCTGTTCTTCCCAAAAAGAGTAAGGGTAGCTTGCAGGTACAAAAAAAATAGCAGCAGGTGTGCTTACTGGGGCCGGGATCACATTACATACCAGTTTTTAAATCGCTGCATTTACACATTGTGAATTTCAAGATCCATTTTATGGTACTTTTATTAGTTTTTAAACCTCTTGACGGTCTTTGGCCATCTTATCTGTCTGATCTGATTTTATTTGAATGCATTTCTGAATACGCATGTGCATGTTTTTTGAACCCTTTTTGGTTCATAACATCTTTTTCACATGATAAAAAGCATATTTCAAGATTTTTTTTACCAATTTACTGCCATTGACAGCAACAGACAGAAAAGACCCATTGTAAACAGGGAAGCTGTGAATGAGTTAATTAAGATAATGACTTTTTTCTGTGAAAATGTTTGATGCTGTTTGCACACACATGAACAACATTTTGAGGAGCCCCACTATATTTTGTGCTTGGGGGCTCCTGCTTAATAGGGGGAAAAAAATCACTTGGAAGGCCGCGAAAGACTTTCATCAAGTTTTGGAACAAAATACTTACTTCTGTGATGCAAATATGGCCGTATCTGCTTCCATAGCGTGCTGAGCAGACCCGGCCTCAGACGGTGATATGGCGCATTGGACACAAGGTGAGCAAAACACTGACAAAACATTAAAATCTTGCAATTAATCTCAGTCACACCAGATGGCAGTAATTTTCTTTACACTAAAACAGGGTTATCAAACTCATTTTTAGCTCAGGGGCCACAAGGTAGAAATCGCATTCTCATGGGGCCAGACTAGTAAATAATGGCATAAGTGTGCTTTAGCTGGAGTTCTCGGGGTCTTTTTGGAGGCTCACAACTAAATTATGATTAAGGAATGTATGGATTATAAAACGATTGAGGGCTTTTTCCCCCTCAATACATGTTTTGATTTGACTTCATCTCTAGCTATTTTTATCAAATGAACATTGTATTTGTAAAATTAAAAAAAATCAAAGTAAACATCAATTAATTTCCACTAATTTAACTCAGGGAATCTCGGACTGGAAAGTGACAATATAGCGCACACTTTTGAAATATTTTCTGCGTTTTATTTTATCTTTTATGTAAGTGTTTACCTGAATATGGGGACTTTGCTGTATAATTTCACATGTAGCTTGGAAAGGAGCAAAAGCCTTTTTAAACTTTTGCAAAAACACCCAGGTGTTTATTTTTGTATTTTTTTAAAAAGCCTTAAAGAGTACGTCCATTACTTTTATTTCAAGTGAAATATTACCGAAGTGGGCCTCTTCAATGTTCTCTAGTCAATTAATGGCAGTCAGCTAATCCAGCTAGAGTAGGTGCTCTGTGAGTGGCACCTGGCTTTTGCGACATCCAGGGGATACAACTGAATGTCGTTGTCTGGCTCATATATCTTTTGTGCTTTTCTAGGCATTGTCTCACCGGCCACATTAAATGAGCTTGACACACACACATTAAACTATTCCTTGTGATGGCATGAGTGCACTTGTAATGCACACAGAATTGTATAGAACTTTGCAACTTTTGACATCGCCTCCTACCCCTTTCTCTCTCCTCGCTCGCTGGATTCCAGAGGACATGAAAATGACAGGAATTGAATAAGGGAATGTGTTGGGCCTGGTCTGTTTATCTGTCGAAATGATGAATGTCAACACAATTGTCTTTAGAATTGCGATTTATTGATTGATTTTAAGTGACTATTCTAACCACACTACTAAACCTGATCAGATCACTTTTAGTTACCAAGACATTCTAAAATTATAATAGATCACTTCCTACTCCCTTACCACACAAAAGTGGGGGAGTGGTTGCTATGGGCATCGCCAAGTGCAACACCCGGCAGGTGCACGAGTGTGTAGGTCCTTCTCACTTTTCTCTCAGTTCTGTTAGGGTGCCGGGAAGAATAACAGCTTCTCGGGCACAAACTGGCCATGATTTTAGACTTTTTTTTAAATTGTGTTTGATTTTTTACAGGCCACATACTGCTTATGTAGTTTTCTCATCCCAGATTTTAGTGTGAAATGCAGGCTGCCAGAAGGTAATTTGGGTGAAGAACAAATAAGACGCAAGTTTAAGCAAACCGTTTTTTTATCTTTCTGTATTTGTTCACACGTGGGCTATCTTCCTCTCTACTTCTCAATTTAGTTATTTAGTCCCAAGTGTAGCGTTTTGTTCAATTTTCTTCTGTAGACTCATCTTTAAGGAATTACTATGAACATTTGAGTGCGTGTGTCATGATTAAAATAGGTCACGATTAAAATGTGCATGTAGCCACACTTTGGATTGTGAGATAGATCAGCCATTTTTCTGACAAAATTTCTAAAAACTGCTGTTGTGCTCCAAAATGTGCAACAAAATATAAGACATTAAGTTAGCATCTACAAATGAATTTTGTTAATTGATTAATTATTAAAATTATTTATTTATCCCAAATATACGCTAAGCCCTTAAAATTCAAATTCAGCATTATCTCTTTTAACTCACATTTACCATAGTTTAGGTTGAATCTCTAACTTTAAGCTCCAAACAAAACCTGTCCAGAGGAATTTGTGCATGAATACCTTTATGACCTGAGTAAGCGTATGAGGCGACGTTTCGGAAATGAGAGCCAGGCTGAGGGAGCGGTGCAGCTCTCGAACGGCAGAGGCCAAAGTGAAGGAGAACGGAGTGTAGGAAGTGCGCGGCAATGTTGTGTCCTGAGCAACGGCCAGGAACTGACGGGAGCCGTCCAGCATGGCCGAGAGTACCTGGAGCGCACACGTACGGACCTGGAAAACAGACCAGACCATCAAAATGCTGCAATAATAAAAGTATAGCCTTAGCAATAGGCCAAAGTTAATCATTGATGATGGGAGGAGACAGAGGCAAGTGTTGAAATTAACATACTACTGATGGGTTGTTTGCAAAATGGCTCTATGAATTGAACAACGAAAGATGGCTACCCATCAATAAGTAGCCGTCTCCTTTCAAGCTCTCTTTCTGTCTTTTTTGTTCTCTCTCTTTCTATTGAAGGTGCTCAAACTGGTCAATATGGCGTGATTCCTCTGTCTGTCTGCCTGCCTGCCTGCCTGCTTTGCGTGCTGAGCGGAGGGAGGAGTAGCCTGGAGTTCAATACGTGGGACAAAAATAAAGTCAGTACTCGGACGGCGCGTTTTGAAAAAAAAATTAAATGCGATTTTTCAGACCTAGATTGCAATTTCAATGTGATTTGGGATTTCCAAAGACAAGTGCATTTTCTGTGCTAGTTTTTTTCTCGGGGAGAACATAAACATGGTGACATGCAAACATAACTTGAGATGATGTACTTAGAGACAGAGAGTATACGACTGTTACAAAATATCAACTAAAGATGTACAAATAATAATAAAATAGGATTGCAGTTGAATAAATGGTGTTTATTGTCATTATAAAAAAGGACAAAGAAAGGGCTATTCCTTTCAGTGTAGAAAACGATTGAGAGGGGCTGGCAGGCTATACGCAAGAGTTGGGTCCCCGCGACTTCTGAAAGGTCTTTGTAATGATTCAAATACAAGAGTTACAAATGTAGCGGTTTTTCACGAATACTAGCTCCAAGTCGTCCGTTTCATTGGTAATAGGTCTGGCGTTGGTGACTTGCCACGTACAGCGCAGTGGATTAAGTGCTGTTAGCCTAGCTGTAAGCTTTCCCTTTCGACGTGGCGCCAGTCAATTCCCGGACACGATATACTGTAAATCCAGGGAGCACCCGCTAGTGATCAGCTTTTTTGGGCGCTATTCCGACTTTCCTCAGAGTCTGATTTAATTGATGAATTCATTTTCAAAGTAACGAGTTGGTAAGGCTATGGGCTGTTTCCGACTGGCCGGGGCTGTTAAATCACGCAACGTAACTATTCTTGTTGGCCAAACAATCCATCACTTAAATAACAAACTGGAACTATGAAACCATTAAAAAAAACGCAGTGTTTTGCAGTCACACTATCGCACTGCGTAATTTCATGATATCGTTCTGATTTTGGTTAATCGTGCAGCCCTATTAAGTACACCATGTAAAAAAAAAAAAAGAAAAAAAGGTCAAAGGAAAATTTGCCAAATTTGAATTCATTTTAACTCATGCAATGCCAGAAATTCTCTCAACTGGTGAAGCTGATGCCAGCCGATTTTTGCCATTTTGACTCATTTATGAAGGCCTACAGAAAAAAAATCTATAGAAATATAGGCACAGGACATATATAAAAAAAAATCTTCAACCTTCATCTTTAATTACAACAAAGGAAGGTTTCTAACTTATACCATTGTTTAGTAAATAACAGCCAAATATTGCCAAGTTTCTTGAAAATACTTCCCAGAAAACTTGAGAAAAAAGCTTTTTATGAAAAGAGGCATTTCAACCAGAACTTTCACTTCAGTGTTTCTTTGCATTTGTGATACCTCAAATATCTAAACAACAACGCTTCCCGTAAACACAAGGGCACTTTGCTAGCAAAATAACATTATGGCAAGAACACGAAACATTTAACGATGCTGATGAACGATGATGATGAACTTCCCAAGAACTTTGCAGAGCCCAATGTTTCCAGTGACGCGTTTACCATAGAGTTACCATGGCAATAGCATCCCTGCGGACATGCACAAAACGGCACCTCTTCTTGTTCTGACGAAGACCAAGGGACTTAATCTTTTTAGAAAGAAAAAAACCTCCAAGTGTTGACTGTCTGTACTTCTACTCTTACCACAGTGCTTCACTATGCCTATATTCGCCATACGTGACTGCCTACACACTTGAATTGCTAGATACAGAAAGCAAGACTAAAGAGTAGTGGCTTCTCGATGTGTGGACATAGATCTGAACAAAGCCACTACTGCCATCTAATAGTGATTTATTATACTGAAATAATTCACAGAGGCTTGATACCTACTGACGAGCTGCACCAAACCCTTTATAATACTTTTTTTTTCACACTCACAAACGATTTTTACATTTTGGCGCCAATGGACAATGCTTCTGAAAACACATGTCTCAACGAAGCAAAGTGCATTGTCTATTAGTGGCAGAAGAAGTCGAATCGCCTTAAAGCTGAAGCACTTTACAAATTTCAATCTTCAATAGACTGTTAATTTCTTGCCTTTTCTTTTACACATTTTCGCCTATATTTTTTGTGTACTCTGCAGAGGTTCTGTGTCTAAATTGGATAAAATTGAATTGTAAATAGTTATCTTTAGCACTGAAGAGTTAAGTTTAAGTTATAAGTTGTTGGCTTGCATTTTTTCAGGCATTATTTTTTGTGGTTAGCCTTCAAATCTGTTCAGTGTGCAAAAAGATAAAAATAGTTTTGTGTTTTATCATTTATTTTTGTAAGTCTGTAAATAAATTAATTTAAATTTCTTGTGTATTTCATGGATCCAATGTTTCACTTTAAATTCATTATGTGTGAAAAGCCAAGTTTATTTTTGTAATCCATAATGAATAATATTATTGTTATTTTACTGAAAAGCAAATATTTTACTTTACATTTGGTTGTTTCCTGTGTTTTTCAGGGATTCTGAGTTGCTTGACTATAAAGCTGCTTAGTGTAAACAACCTGAGTTTAAAATAGGTCAAGGTTCACTGCAGATTGAAACAATAAGGCTATGATAATAGCTAAACAAATTTCTTAAACTAATTATTAATTCATTTGGTGCAACATGTTTAATTAATTTTGGTAATATATCATTAGTTTTTTGTTTTGTTTTTATCTCAAGAGCCGTCTCTTATCAGTAACCCTCGCCGAAAGAGCCGGTTTTCTAATAGGAGCCAGGATTCCCATGAATATGACGTACCTTAGGCGAAGGATCTTTAAGGATGACGGTAAGCAGAGTGAGTGGTGGTGCAGCACCTTTTCCAACAGGAGCTTCCGGAATAAAAGAGGACCAGTAACCGTAGAGAGTCCGCTTCTCCACCCATTTGATCACGGCCAGCAGGCAGTGCAGCGCACCCTGGCGCACACGAGCATGACTGAGCCTAACCCGGGAAAAAAGCACGACCACATGATTTCCAGCAAACTCAACTATCTTTATATTCAATAATGAGGTGTGCTGTTTTCATCTGCTTGAGCAGGGGACAAAACTAACACGTAAACAGTAATCCGTAACTTTATCACAGTTAACTTCTTAAGAATTCACTGCTTCGCAGATTTTCATTGTGCATTATGTTCTGATTTCTGATTGGCTAAAAAGCCACACCGCCTAATCTCTCTGCGTCTGCCTGTGTCCCAATAATATAGCGGCCAAAGACGTATACATACGTAAAACAGCTTGAAAAACACGCAAATATTTTTCAATTTCAAGTTTCTCTGAAAGCCATTATGGCTCCAAATTGCTATGGACCAACAAAAGCACCGAGAGGCAGAGGAAGATGCTTTCTATTGCCGACAAAATTTGAATTTTGACACGCTAAAGAAGATAAAGGCATTTTATGCCACATTCTTGTTTGACCAATTTATGACTACAAAATATCACCTGAAGTAAAAAAGTAGCGTCCTGAAATCATTTAAAATCCTAAGTGCAATACAGTATACAGTAGTAAGATTATTTTTAAAATTATAATTTGACTTTACAGAAATTTTAAAAAGTTTATGAAGAACAGTACTTGTATTTGTTAAAGACATTTTTGAGCCTGTTCTTTGGTCTCAATGTATAAAAGAATATTCAATAAATAAATGTTTTTATTTCACAGATTTTGACCATCAAGGGACCTTCTTGTAACGAGACCCTGCAAAAATGTAGGGATTACTATAATTTATAAAACTTGAAGTGGATCACTGTTTTCTGAATTATTGCAACGTTTTCTTGTGTATTTGGCAATCTAATACTCGTGTATTTGGCTCGTTTTAAAAATAGTATACTTTCCCTACTAATAGCAACTAATACAACTACTAAAATCAACATTCTGAATATGGACCCTACAATATTCCGAATTACTACCACATACAATGCAGGAAAACAATGTTTTTCACAAAGGGCCAGTGTGTATTATTTCGTGCCTCCTAGTGGTAAAAAAACCGTAATTCATTAGAAAATATTATTAAAATAAGCAAAAACACATGAATTATCATATGAACGTGCATTCTTCTAAAATTTGTCAAAAATTGGAATTTTATCTACATAACATGAGCCTCATCCTTAAGGAGCTGACATATTTGTCTTGATGCTAAAGGGACCCGGATAAAAAAGAACCCTGGCTGGGCAAAAAATGAGAATGAAAATAGTGCTATTTGGTCACTTTTGGTGCTTTTCCACTACACAGTTCCAGCCTGCCTCGCCTTTTTGGGTTTTCCAGGTATTTGGTACCTGCACCCACTGTTTTTAATCCCACCTCTGCCGAGGTTCCAAAACACTGTCCCGGGGACTAAAATGTGACCTCAGTCAGTGTCGACCACTGATTGGTCACCGAGGGTGGAAAAAACAAGGTTCAGCTCAACCACACAGCCATTTTCAAAATTGGATCGTGTTTCAGAATTTTACCGCAAGGAAAATATTTTTTGAATCGCTGTAGTTTGCATTCTTCCTTTGACTTTCTAGCACTTGTTGTCATTTGCACTACTCAATGCAGACACGTTTAGAAGTCAAATTATATAAACTGTCCCTTAACAGTCATCATTTTCTTGTCTATCCAAAAACATTACATTGTGGAAACTAACATTACATTGAGCTAATTGCTATCAGTAACTTGTGTATTTCTCAACCTCAGCTTGCTTTGCGTGCTGCCTTCGTGGTCAGAAAACTCAGAATCCGAAGTGTTCCGCTTCCACGGTGGATACTGTGAAGCTGCAGAAGGTTTGGCCTCGCTCCTTGTTTTGAGAGTTGCAGTCGATGCAGCCTCACAGTCCTCCTCGTCATCATGCCAGCCCTCTTCCAAATTTGCCTTCTTAACCTTCCCCCGGGACCGCCTTTTTTTGTTCTAAAAAAGAAACACGGTCAATCACACGCATCACAAGTGATTTACCGTGTTGGAAGTAAGATTCCTCACTGCAGACGCTTTCCCTGCACCGCCCTTCGCCGCGTCTGATGGTTTTGGAGCTTCGTCATCTGCTTTGTGAAATGTAGGGCTCTCGTACTGCGGCAGCGGTGCTGGGTACAGAATGGCAGGCCACTCAACGCTGATGCCGGGAGCTCCGTGGAACATCAGCCTCTGACATACAATCTACTGTCAGTACAAGAGTGGCTATCATGGCAAGCTAAGGTGACTGAAACATGTGTGAATTGCCTCTTTCTTACTAATGATTCAAACTATTTGTCACCTTGAGGGCAGCAAGCATCGATCCGACTACCTCGCCACCACCGAATTTCCATTTCCCACCCAGGAGACAACAATGGAGTCCTTTTAGTGTGGCCTGAATTACCTGTGCATAGAACTCATTATCTTAGCTAATTGTTGAAAAGTGAATAACTCATGCAATCGCTTTTATAATAAAGGGTTTAACAATTAAAAAAACCTATAAAGAGAATGGATCCTTACAATGCAGTAAAAGATTTCATCGCCATCGTCCTGTCGAGCTGCATGCAGCGTTTGCATGAAGACTGAGAAACACACATTCCTGTGTCTGTCATCCAGCGGTGGCTGACCCGAAATCCTGGGATGATAAATATTGGTATTTAATAAAGTGAAGGACGAGAATTTTCCATCATACTACACTGTTAGGCACCAAAACCTTTGGACGGTGAAAAGCCTTGATATTTTATCTGTTCATATGAACACATTACGATAAAATAATTAATGAGATTGAAGTACACAGTATTGGATGCAATTTGAGACCTTCCACACCCAAATCGGGTTAAGCGTTGCTTGGAGCAAAAATAAAATGGCGACGATAGCAACATCAGGCTAACAACGAAAGGTTTTGTTGAAATCGGCTCAGACAACCTCCATTCGAACCAAGCTGGCATTCGTATTCAGGTAAAGTGTATTCATTAATATAAAAGTAGAATAAATTTAAGAAGAAGCCATTTATTAATAAAATAAACCAATACAATAGGGGGGCGATAGTGAGCGAGACAGGGCGCGCCAGGAGGGCTGTCGAGCCCGAATAAATCTTAGCTAAGTATATTATCCGTTCACCCAAGAAAGTATGAAGTAAAGAATTAGGAGTACTTTAATTTTTTAAACTATGCTAGTAGTTTAAAACGGGATCGGGTGTCCGGGTCGAGGAAATTAAACTAGAGTCTGCTCACAGGCCCAAAAATACACATTTCTGAACGATTAAGGACTGTGGGGTGGGTAGAGCCGCCTAATTAAAAATAATTAGTCAAAGTTCTGCCAAGGAAGACGGAGTCCTCTGAAAAACAGTTAAATTCCGTGGGTGGCGGCGCCCCCTGTGGAAATTGTGTAAAAATAAAAAGATCAAAATAAAACACGTGGCTTCAGTAAAAAGAAAAATGTGCACGTTTTAAATTAAACAATTTTAATTAAAAATCCGTTTGTCTGGGCCCTGTGTGTCTTGTGTAGTGTTTTTTCATTTTCTTATAAACCTTTTACTTCTATTGTATGATTGTTTAAATGTCATTTGTGTTTAGAAAAATGATCTAAAAGTGCACTTAAAGTGATACAAAATACCTTTAAAAATAGCGGAGATTGTAAAAAAATGATGTGTTAAGAGGGATTGATAGGAAATATCGTAAGGAGTCGAAAAAATTGACTTTTTGAGAAATTGGTGTTCAACACGATGGTGCGCAACATAGGAAGCGGGGGCCACAGACGGTCCCGGAGATTTTTTTTTTTCGGCCCAAATTTTTCTTTGTTTTTTTAAATTGAAAATCAATAAATTAAGTAGTGAGAAGTTTAGGAAAATTGTGAGTGATTGATTGATTTTAGATGCGTTAAATCAAGTTAATGCCAGAATAATACCGAAAAAGATAAAATAATACAGAAAAATGTAAAATATTCCTGTTTTTAGTTCAAAATTGGAAAATTAAGGACTGAAGACGAGGAAAAATCGAATTGAGTGAACTGGAATAAACTAATTTGAAACAGGCATTTTTATACAAAAATATTGAAAAATCATTAATAAATACTTTCGTCTAAGAAAATATGGAATGAAAATGTATCGATTGGAATACAAATGAGTAAGATAACTTGTTGCAGATCAATATACGTCATTTTCACATTAAATAGGTGAAGCTAAAATAGTAGATTTAATTGGTTTGAAGGAAAAATTAAAATTAAGTGAGATGATTATATGTCATTTTCGCATTAAACTGGTGAGCTAAAAAGCTAGTATGAGAGGGCGCGTAAGGAAGGAATGTTAAGTTGAAAATGGATTGTTGGCAGAGCAGGCACAGAAAGATAAGAGAAAGAAAAAGAAGGTAAGTAAAAATTAAGGAAAAAAGACAAAGAGCATACAAGAAAGAAAGAAAGAGAAATTTAAAGGGGAAAGTTAATTCACTTAAAAAAAATAAAAATAATAATTTGTTGAAAAGTGGTTAAGACACTGAACCCCTACGCCCGGATGGGTTTTTACCGCTAAATTATGCTTCTCCCCCAGACTACGTGAGTAGCCATGTAGCACGCACGTTGAAGAAGGGTGTCGGAGTCGCGCTCATTTCTGAAAAAACGCTCAAATTTACTCCTCGTACCTTTAATAATTACAAGGCATTTGAGGCTCTCATTATGCGGTCCTCTCTATTGTCAATTTATGTAATAACTATCGCGCATCTGGGCCATACACAACTTTCTTAGACTAATTTGCTGAACTTTTGTCTGAACTAGTAACATATGCAAACAAAATTATAATTATGGGGGACTTTAACATTCATATGAACCCCCCACTCAGTTCACTTACTGTTGCGTTTCGGTCTCTAATTGATGCATTTGGTTTTAATCAACTGGTTGATTTGCCAACCCATAAAGATGGAAACACGCTAAACTTGGTTCTGACTCGAGGAGTTTTAACCTCAAACATTATGGTGTTATCGTGTACTACCGTTATCTCGGATCATTATTTAGTTACATTTGAGGTGCTAGCTAATTGTAGTGCTTAAAAAGCTGAAGGATTTAGTGGACGCAATATAAGCACTGGCACAGTTTCTGAGCTCTTTGAACTCCTTCCTGGAGCAGTTGCGTCCTTTCCTTCATACAATGGCTCTATTGACTCACTCATGAATGAGTTTAATACTACCCTGGCTAGTGTCCTGGATTCAATAGCGCCCATAAGGCTTAAATCACGACCTAAAAAACGCACGCCTTGGTTTACTGATGAAACTAGAACCCTTAAACAAGAATACAGGAAATTGGAAAGAAAATGGCGCGCTACCAAGCCTGAGGTTTTTCATCAAACCTGGTGCGACAGCTTGTTAAAGCATAAAGCGGCCCTTGCCTCTGCAAAATCGGCCTACCTTTCGAAGGTGATTGCGTCACAAAAGAACAACCCCAAAGTCCTTTTTGACACTGTAGCATCGCTTACAAGGCAAAAGACTATACCGTCCTCTCATGGTTCAGATCCTACCTCTCAGGTAGGACGCACTGTGTTAAATATGGCGAAATGACATCTGAGCCCTTTAGTGTTACCTGTGGTGTTCTGCAGGGTTCAGTGCTTGGCCCCCTTCTTTTCAGCATTTTCATGCTTCCATTAGGTGATATTATACGCAAGTACAATATCAGTTTCCACTGCTACGCAGACGACACTCAACTATATCTTCCGTTGGAGGAATCTGCCACACTAAACTGTGGAAATTTGGAGGCCTGCCTCATTGAGATAAAAGAGTGGATGTCACTCAATTTCTTGCGTCTTAACTCTGAAAAGACCGAAATGTTAGTCATTGGTCCATCTAAATGCCGCGACTTATTCTCAAAACTGCTGTGAACATTTACAAATGTCACATCACACAGAGTGACTCAGTTAAAAATTTAGGTGTCATATTTGACCCTGATCTATCCTTTCAAACGCATGTAAAGAAAATTACGAGAACCGCTTTCTTTCATCCTCATAACATTGCTAAAATTCGTTCTATACGGTCTCAGTCGGATGCAGAAATAATAATTCATGCGTTTGTTACCTCCCGTCTAGATTACTGTAATGCACTACTCTCTGGTCTCCCGAAGTCTAGAATCAAGTCTCTTCAGCTGGTGCAAAATGCTGCAGCTAGGCTTTTAACTAGGACAAAAAAGTCCGATCACATAACCCCGATTTTGGCTAACCTGCATTGGCTCCCAGTTAGCCTTAGATGTGATTTCAAGGTTCTCTTAGTATTATACAAAATCATACATTGACTTGCTCCCTCTTATCTTTCAGATCTGATTTCCCCCTATGTCCCGGTCCGAAGCCTACGTTCTGAGAGTGCCGGTCTTCAGGTGATCCCAAGAGCAAAAATGTGTTCTGATGGTTCGAGAGCGTTCTCCATCCGGGCACCGGTGCTGTGGAATGCTCTTCCCCCTGAGATCCGATCTGCAACCTCAGTGGAAATGTTTAAATCTAAGCTTAAAACTCACTTCTACTGTATAGCATATGAATAACCTACTCTTCTCGTCGGCTCCAGAGCAGGGGAAAGTATAATAATATTCTGAAAAATAGTCTGTGTAATATAGTGTAATAATCTGTGAAGCCCTTTGAGACTCTTCGTGATTTAGGGCTACAAAAATAAAAATGACTTGACTTAATACCCCCAATAAGCAGGTTAGCACCTTACATGGCTGCACGGCTGCTATTGGGAAATGTGAATAAAGATTTTAAAAAAGAATTTTAAAAAAATATTAATACCCAAAGCGATAAAGCGCTTTGGGGAAGACTTGAAAAGCTATATAAATGCAGATTATTTCATTTTTGAATCTAGCTGATTTAAAATGAATGGGTAGGTATGAGGGCTGCATGGCAGCGCAGCGGTTAGCGCTTGTGCGGCACAGTTCATGTCTTGGGAACCTCCTGTGTGGGTTCAAATCCAGCTCCAGACTTCCTGTGCGGAGTTTCTATGTTCTCCCCGTGCTTGCGTGGGTTTCCTCCGGGCACTCCGGTTTCCTCCCACATTCCAAAAACATGCATTTCAGGTGAATTGGCCGGTCCAAATTGTCCCTAGGTGTGAATGAGCGAATGAGTTGTCTGTCCCTGTGTGCCCTGCGATTGGCTGGCAACCAGTTCAGGGTGTCCCCTGCCCACTGCCTGGAGATGGCTGGGATGGGCTCCGCGACCCTAATGAGGATAAGCGGTACGGCTAATGAGATGAGATGGGTAGGTATGAAACACAACACATTATATAGTGCTTTTGGGGGTCTTCATTGACTTGAAAGGCACTGTATAAATACAGACCATTTTACCATTTATAACACTACTTTTATAGAAAACCTACAAAAATAAAAATATTTTATTGCAAGAATGACTATCTAATTGAATGCAAATAACCATGGACATAACATATTGTTTTGCTTTAGAATAAGAAGAATTACCACAGGATACATACATAATTAATACTATAGGGAGAAGATGCTGAGCAGCACAGAGGTAAGAAAAATAATCAAATAAAGTTGTTCCACACTTGGGTCCGAGTTAAACTTCTCGGGTTTAATTTTTTTTAATCCAGCCACCACAAACGAAGAAGAAATCCAATGGCAAAGTACTACGATAATACAAATTCTACTACAAAAATACTATAGAAATACTATACAAACACTACATTATTTCATTGTTACAATAAAAAAAATATTACATATACTACAGAAATATTACTATGGAACTATTATGAAAATACTACCATGGGAATACTTCAGAATTAAGTCTACAGTAACACTACTTCACTAACGCTACCTCACAAGTCCTAGAGATGGTGATAACAATGAGATTCAGATTCAGATTCAGATCTACTTTATTGTCATTCTACAGTAGTACACGTGTATACAGAACGAAATGTCGATACATCTGACCCGCAGTTTCCTTGAATGTACAGATATAAATAAAATGTTGTATTGAGTTGTAGTATTGAGTGCTAATAATATACTAAATAATTATGGCTATGTATAGTATTTTACAGTAGCGCAAATAGTGCAAGAGGATGTGGCTCTTGTCTCATTTGGACTCTACATCGCGACCCCTCATGACCAGACCAAGGAGGTACAGAATAGAAGATTTACAGGTGAGAAAGTCGATATTAATTTTGAAGATAATCAAATTATTAACAGGATCACAGAAGATAGAAGAACCAGGAAATGGAACGAAGAGGAAGGTATTAAATGAGTTATTAAGGTGAGTAAAATAACAAACGAGTATGATAATGACTAAGGGTGTTAATATGTGAAAAACAGGAAAATGTTTTATGTGTTTGTATTTGGCCGGTATGAACGATAAACATGATATATATATATATATATATATATATATATATATATATATATATATATGAAATCGTTTGACATCTGAACATTCAATAATGATAATATGGTAGATGTAAAAGATTAGGGTAATAGTGTTTATTTTGCCCCTCAGGGGACTCGCATGCTCGGCTATCTGTGGGTCCCGGCAGAGATCTATGGGCCCCCAAGATTTAGTGTTATCGAGGTTGAGGTTGTAAATCGGTGATAAATATATAGTAGAAATCTATATACTCATTCAGTTTTAATCATCAAATTATTTACTCATTTTCTGAATCAAATTGTTGTTGCTAATGTACCGATCAGGGGGATGGCCACAGGCCTGTCTTTTTTTCATTTTCTACTGCTGTACTTCCTTCTTTCCTTAACTTCTTTATACAACATAATTTGTAATATCAATCATCAAAGTAAATGAGCCGTTTGAGAGCCGGCTCCCTTTAATGAGTTGAGCCAAAAAAGCCGGTTCTCTAAAAAAGACGGACTTAACCTTCGCGCGACGACAGGTACCACAACAATGACGTAATCTCGAAGCGACGAGATCTCGTTAGCCAAGATCGGCATGCAGAACAATAAAAACTCGAACCGCGAGACCAAAACAACGATGAAAGGTTTGGAGAGCAGTAAATCTTTGTTAAAGAGTAATTAGGTAATAATGACAATTTTGTAGCAAAAGGTTGATTTGAGACTATGCGTCCCTAGCAAAAGTGATGCGTCTACGAGAACACTGAGTGTATAATACAAGATAATTATACAGAATAGTTTAAAAAGAAAAAATATGTAAATAACAAGACTTATCATTTCTCGTTGGACATGTGAATAGCGAAAGGGTAAAGACGTGTCGTTTTGCTCCTAATAACAAAGCAAAGACGAATAAAGCAAAGACGGCGACTGGGAACTTCCATAATTTTAGTGTCGATTTTCTCGTTCGTTCGTAAATGCACCAGTTCGGGAGAGGCTTAATACGGAATTATGTTATTTCCTTAGTTTTTCCTCTTATTCAATAACAGATTACTCTCAATAAAATATTGCACACAAAAGAGTAGGTGATTTGAATCGTTTCAAATAATCAATATTTTGAAATAAGTTTGAAAATAACGACGTATTAACACAGAAAAGAAAATTTGAGACTAAAAATCATTATTAACATAACTGAAGCTATTTCAGTCACCGAATGAAACGTGTTTTCTTTTTAAAAGAAAGAAAAAGGACACACAAGTATTAATAGTCAAGCCAGGTCATGTTTATTTGTATAGCCTTTAATCACAAAGGATCTTGAAGGGCTGCACAGAACAAAGACTATTGCACAGAACAAAGATTATGATAATAAAATAATATAAATGCGAGTCAACAAGATAATTCATAAGTGACAAGTATGCATTGTTTTATATTGAATGAATAAGAAAAGATGGATTATGATTATGGAGAGAGGAAATGACAATTAAAAAGTACTGACATTGAGTTCCATTTGGCAATTTTGGAGATTTTTGTTGTTTAGGCAGTGTGAGGGTTTGGAATTTTGATGAGTTTAGCCCAAAGGACAAGACCCCTTAGGAGGACAATTGATTCCTCACTGTTACGATTGACAAATGATTAATAAATATGTAACAAATGCTGACTTATAGTTTGGTTAAATTAAAAGGAAACTGTTTCTATAGAAAAGAGCATTTTTAGAAGACAATGGGAAACAGATTGACCAATCCTGGAAAAGATCATGGGAATTTAAAAATAACGGATTAATAGATTTCGAGACAGATCATGATATTTTAAAAATGTAACTGCACGGGAAATAAATGGATAGAAATTAAACTAAGATAATGTCTACTACAACTTTAATTTAGAGAAAAAAAATTAGGCCATTGAATAGTCCAGCTAATTTACTAAAACATCCCAGTACGTAAGCACGATTGACATACCAAGACTCTAAGTTCTACCGAGTTCCACTAAAGAGAAAAGACATTGTTTGAAAATCAATGGACTCTCCAAAGGACATCTCAAACTGTCAAAAAGGGGGCACATCAGAATTAATATGGACAAAATGTTATTTGCTGTGATGGGGAACACAGTTGAGAAAAATTAAAAATTAACATTGTCTCCGCCGCTCATCAACAGCGAGGTCACAGCGGTGATGGAGCACACCCCAGCTGCGCTTATCAACAGCGAGGTCACGGGGGTGATGGAGCACACCCCAGCTGCTTTTCGGACAGCTAACAGGAGATACCTGAACTGATTGTCAGTCATTTCATTTCGTTTTTGAGATGGACACATTTTGAATCAAATAGAACACAAGAACATTCAAGAATACGTCTGCTTGAAGTTGCATAGAGTCTTATTAATAAAAAGTGTATACGTACATGAGGCAAATTGATAAATTTATCCTGCTTAATTATATACGCTGTTTTATTTCACTTGTATTCATAAAAGTTGAACTGAGTTTTGAACTCAGTTGGGGGGAAGTTTCTAAGAGGCTGGTAAATTCTAACTTCAGAACGAGACACGTGAAATGTTTTTGGTCAGACTTCAGTATAATAAGGGTTAAAATCTTACACTAGTTTTGTCCGCAATTGATGAAAAATTGTCTTCTGAATAAGTTCTCCATATAACTGTTGTTTTTTTAAACTCAAATTATGAAGTTTTGGACAGATAGAAAAATATTACATAAAAAGAATATGCTATAATATGAAACAATTCAAATGTTTGTCAAATAGCTCAACAATAATCAATTAGAATGACCATACACCATTTGAGTATTGCCCACATTGAAAACATTTTTGGATGACATTTTTCATTTTGGCAGAGTCATTCACCTTAAGCGTGGATTACCTGCCTTCTTTGTAAAATACTGTTATTTTAAACAAATTTACTTACTGAGAAGATAATGCATCGGTTATGATTTTTACAAAAAGCTAATCAAAAAGTGAATCATAACAGTAAAAGCGTTTTATTTGGCTAAGTCGGTAATTGGCGATCTGCCCTGGTCGTATGCCTCAGGAGAGATGGCCAACAGCAAGATAACACATAAAAATCAAGAAAAAAAATAAGAAGGGAAAATAGAAAAATACACACAGAATTTTTGGACAATGACCAATCCACAAACAAGAAAACACCATGTCACTCAAGTCAGGGTGAGTGATTCTGATGATGATAATAATTAAACAAATTAGGTGACTGAAATGAGTAAAAAGCCAAATGAGATTTAGAGCTAGCAATTTTGAAAAATAAATTATGTTTGATTTGAAGTCTTGGGATAAAGTGCTCAGGAGGATACGGCAACTTAAAGCGGGGATTTTGCCTTAACTTATAATAAATAAAGATAATTTAAGACAATATTCAAGTATATATAAATAAATGAATTAGTTGTTTTTCAGGTTAAATTGAGCCATAAGGAATGTCTCAACAGGGGGGAATAAACATTTTATTAGGATAACCTAATTAAAAAAAATTTTAGGGTCTCTCTACCTCTATCTCTCTCTATTTATGTCTGTTTCTCTCATCCACACAGGAGACAGTGACCCCTGGTGATCTGATGCTGATGGAGCAAGGGGGCCGCTGGGACGGCCCTTACAGGGTTCTGCTCGTCGCCCCCACGGCTGTCGGGGTGCCTGGATTCACCAGGGCCACTGCAGGGGGATGAAAATTAGACTATCATCGATCCCCTAGCCACTATGAAGATCCGGGCGGGTAAGGCCAGTCGGGCCCCTGCTCACATCGACGCCAACGAAACAACGCCGAAAACTCTGCACAACGTTATCCAGAAGACTATGGTCGTAAAAGCACCATGAAAGAACTGCCGCCAAAACTCTTCTAGGCAATGGCAGGAACGAGATTCTAGTTTTTATTTTTACTCTTCTTTAACAAACAAACTCATCCATTTTAGTATCTTGTCATTATAGAGTTGTTAAGAGATCACGGAAGTTGGTGTGGTGAAGGTGGCGTGTGAGAATGTTTGTTGCATATATGTAGCATTACAAACTAATACCCTAGCTACAAGACTCCACACGGCCATCTATAGATTGCAACCTTTTAATATGTGATGAATTACCAATGTCTTTAGAAATTTCTTCCCGTACGCGTTGAATCTTCTTATTTAAGAAGGCCATAAAGTCATGGGCTGAATGGGTAGAACTATCTGAGATAATCTGTTGCCTAGTTAGTGATGCTACAGTTTCAAAAAGGATTTTGGGGTTCTTTTCTTTTTGTTTATTTCAATTCTCGCAGTCTCTATCAATGACCCTTATAGTTGACGATTGCTTAACTAGAGATTTGTTTTCATTTTTGAGAAGAATGAACTACACTGAAAAATTGTAAAAAAAAAAAAAAAAATTGTTCATTTTAGGTGTCCATTTTTTTTTTGATTTTTTTTTGTTTTTGTTTTATCCTCTTTTTTTCCAGAAAAAGACATTCCTGGGAGGAGAGAATTTTTTTTTCCTTTTTGAAAGTTTTTGCCCCTCCAATCTGATGTTTTTGTTTATGATGTTTTAATTAGAGACCGCTGGTATTGTTTTTATTGATGTTCTTTGAATTTCCCAACAGGGGGGAAATGTAAAGTAAGCCATTTTTAGTTGTGTATTTCTCAGATTCCTATGCTATGAAATCAACTTGTTTAACCTGTTTTTCTATTTCCAATATGCAAGTAATCATCAGACACACACACGCACACGCAGTCACGTTCCAAAGATCCATATTTTCAGTCTAATTCCATTGCTTTTAATATGTTTTCAATGTTTTTCTATTGTATGTAATGTAATACTCATGTGCGACTCAGTCCATTCACTGCGCATGTGCGACCTTTCAATAAACCACGCCTACTGACCAGGATGTTGTCAGTTCGGCCTGGGCGGCCAGGCAATATGGCGGCCGAGCCAGGCTCACTGTTTTTGCGCAGTAGTTTTTAAACTTTATAAATGCCTGGACTTGAATATTTATGCCCGCAATGGAGTTATATTAATATATAACTCCGACAGTGTGGTTTTGCATATGGCAACTGGTGTTACCATTCATCATGCGTTCAAAGGAACTCTAAATGCAGGTGAAGCAAAAGATCTGGAGACTAAAATAAAAGAAGAAATCAATAAGAAATGGCTGAAATGCTTGGAGAAACCAAAACAACAGTAGAGTGTTCTATGGGCAAATGAGACAAAGATAAACCTTAACAAGGTTGAGGGATAAAAGAAGATTGGAGAAAAAGGGACCAGCACTTGACCCAAAGCTCACCACATCATCTGTAAAACATGTGGGAGACAGTGTGATGGCATGGGCATACATGGCCTCCAAGGGCACTGGGTCACTTGGGTTGATGACAGTACAACTGATAAAAGTAAGGGCCCGGTCACACAGCCGTTTGCGGCTGAATCACGGCCAGAAATTTCTGCCTGTGAGGCGGACGCTATTGGACGCTTTGTGATCGCCATACAGACGAGATACAGCAGTGCTTGACACGCGGTCAGAAATTCACGCGCGGTTGGCAGCGCAGAAAAGTTTTGTGCTGCTCAATACTTTAGAGCACAGGTACGCAGCCTTTCACAGACGTATCGAGGATGAATCACGGCTAGAAATTTCTGGCCGTGAAGCAGACGCTGTTGGACGCTTTGAGACCGCCATATAGACGAGATACAGCAGTGCTTTACTCGTGGTCGGAAATTCACACGCGGTTGGCCGCGCGAAAAAGTTTTGAGCTGCTCAAAACTTTGAGCACGTGTTAACCGCGGTCGTCACACGAGGTAATGACGCGGAACGACGTGCTCTGGCCGCGGCCAGGGCGTGGTTACACATGGGTAGGACGGGAAATTTCAGCGGGTAATCGTGGGTGGAGCATGGCAATAGCATGTTCTGCGCCTGTATCGCGGTGTTATCACGTGAAATTAGCGTGTTACGCGTGTGACGGTCAAACGCATTTCTCCGCGTATATACAGCGCAATTTGCCGAGCACACGTCAGTTGTGCTCGAGACTTCAAGGGGTGGACATGGATCCCCGTCACCGTAGTGACCTCGTCTTAATCCATTTGTATTTCTTGACATTTATTTACATTTCATAACAAGGAGTCGGATTTGGGCACAACACCGGCTCGGGAGCTTTTATACCCGTGGTCCACACGAGAAATTGACGCGATGAGGAAGCGGAACAGTCGCCGGCGTCTGTTTTGCGGGCATACCACCGATGAACAGCGAGTTGGCCAATTTTGCGAATTTTCCATCGCGGGCAACCACAGGCAAAAAAAAACCCGCAAAATTTTACCCGCGATACAGACGCAAACGGCTTGGTGACCGGGCCCTAACCGGAAGAATTCTATACAAGTATATATTTTCTACCAAGATTCCGCCAAATGCTGAGGAGTTGAACGGATGGGGCTTCATAGTGCAGATGGAAAATGACCTTAAGCATACAACAAATACAACCCAGGAGTTAGTTAATGCAAATAAATGGAATATTCTCCTATGGCCAAGACAGTCGAGCATGTGTTTCACTTGCTCAAGACGAGGAGTATGGCAGAAAGACCCACAAATAAGCAACAACTCAAGGCATAGCTTGCAAATAATACAGTATTTTCCCCTGTCAAGCCCACCTAACAATAAGGCGGCAACAATTACCTGTCGAGTCCAAGAATAAAATATTAGACCCTTAGGCTGACCAAATAAAACAGGCCAACGCGAGAAACAAGGTTTTTACTACTGCAGTAGGGAAAAGATTCTCCAGCTAGCTTGTCCGGATCCTCTTCATCTACTTCCGGTTTCAGTAGTGCATTTATTGAAGAGTCACGCATGCGCATTACATACAATGGAGTCACGCATGCGCATTACATTACATACAATGGAAAAAGACTGAAGTGCGTGGATTTTTGAATAAGACTATATATGTGTGTGAATGATTACTTGTGTATTAAGATAGAAAAACAGGTTAAACAAGTTAATTTCATAGCAAGTTAATTTGTAACATAGGAGTCTGAGAAATACACAACTAAAAGTAGCTTACTTTACATTTCCCCCCTGTTGTGAATTCCGAAGAATATTAATAAAAAAATACCAGAGGTTTCAAGTTAAAGCATCATTAAGAAACACAACAGATTGGTAATTTCATGGAGAGGCGAAAACCTTCAAAAAGGAAAAAAATCCCCTCTTCCCACCCCAGTAGCTCAGGAGGTAGAGCGATCATTTTAGGATTAAGGGATCCCAGTTCAAATCCCGGCTTGTCTGTGTTACATGCCGAAGTGTCCTTGGGTAAGACACTGAAACCCCAATACCCCCAATAAGCAGGTTAGCGCCTTACATGGCTGCACAGATCACGGTCGCTATTGGGAAATGTGAAGCACAATGTAAAGCACTTTGGGAAGTCATAGACTTGAAAAGCACTATATAAATGCAGATCATTTCAGATCATTTCATTTCAGAATGTCTTTTTCTGGAAAAACAGAGTTAAAAAAAAAAAAAAAAAAAAAAAAAAAAAAAGTGGACATCTAGAACGAACAACAAAACCCGCTTATTTTTCAGTGTAGTTCATTCTTCTCAAAAATAAAAACAAATCTCTTCGAACACAAGGTAGTAAGCAATGGTTAACTATAAGGGTCACTGATAGGGACCGCGAGAATTAAAACAAACAAAATAAAACAAAAAGAAAAGAACAGAAAAGAACCCTGCCTACACGGTGGTCTCCACATAGCCTAACCCGCGCCTGGGTGACTTGTTGGCAGTCTGCCGGCTGCGATGTAAGCAGGGGCCGGACTAGCGTTTCCCGCTCGGATCTTCGTGTAGCAGTGGTGTGTACAGTGAGGGGGTTTCCCTCTGGGCTGTAGGGACAAGTCCATTAGACAACGCTGTCTAGGTCGATATCGTCATCAGAGTCTTTGTGGGTCGAGAAATAGTTTGTAATGGTACATATGGGCAACAAACATTCTTGACACCATCCTGAGACCAGCTGCCAGAGTACAGCCAATCGAGCCATCCCTGTTGTACGTCTTTTTCTTGGGCCATGGTGTTCCTGGGATTTTTTATGGTGGCAAAGGCATCAACGATCGTCTCATTCTCATCCTTTTGCAGTGGCCTTAGTGAATCCAGGTATTTTGACAGCCGTGGGGGACGATGAGCAGAACCTTGTAAGGATCTGTCCCAGCGTGGACTGGACTAGGTTTTTCGTTTTACCAGTATCAGATCACCAGGGGTCACCATCTCCTGTGTGGATGAGAGAGATCGAGAGAGAGAGAGAGACAAACGACAGAGACCTACAAATCTTTTTTAAAATAGGTTGTACTAATTAGATATCCTTTATCCCCCCTGTTGAGACATATTATTTCCTTATGGCTGAATTTAACCCCCATTTTTTATAAAAAAGAAATTCGTATATTTTGTTAAATTATCTTTATATTATTAGTGAGGGCAAAATCCCCCGCTTTAAGTTGCACTGAAACTCCTGACCACTAGATCCCAGGACTCCGAATCAAATAAACAATTTATTTTTCAAAATTGTTAGTTCTAAATCTCAAATTTGGCTTTGTACTAGTTTTAGTCACAGAATTTGTTTAACTATTATCATCATCAGAATCACTCACCCTGATTTGAGTGACATGGTGTTTTCTCGTTTATGGATTGGCCATTGTCCAAAAATTCTGTGTGTGTTTCTATTTTCCCTTTTTATTTTTTGTTTTCTTCTCTTGATTTTTTGTATGTGCTATTTTGCTGTTGGTCATCCCTCTCGAGGCATATGAAAAGGGTAGATAGAGAATTAAATCATCAACTAGCCAAATAAAACACTTTTGCTGTTATGATTCACTCTCTGTTCAGCTTTTTGTAAAAATCATAACTAATGCATTATCCTCTCAGGCCAGAATAAGTCTGTTTAAGATAACAATATTTTACAAAGAAGGCAGGTAATTCACGCTCAAGGTGAAAAATGCCACCCAAAAATTTATATGGTATATGGTCATTCTAATTGATTATTGTTAACCTATTTGACAAACATTTCGATTGTTTGATTGTTTTAAATTATAACCTATCCTTTTTGTGTAACATACGGCGGCGCCCTCTGTTGGCTGCGGCTGCATCGGCTCGCTACAACGGGTTAGGTGCAATCGACATTTCGTTCTGTGTACATTGTTACACAGAATGACAATACAAGGAAATTATTATTATTATTATTATTATTATTATTACTATCCGTCCAAAACTTCATAATTTGAATTTTGAAAAACAATTGTTATTATTGAGAAGACAATTTTTCATCAATTGCGGACAAAACTAGAGTAAGATTTTAACCCTTATTATACTGAAGTCTGACCGAAGACATTTCCAGTGTCTCGTTCTAAAGTCAGAATTTACCAGAACTTATTGAGCTGAGCACGCAGTCCTTGAAGTTTGGGAGAAGGATGATAACGAATTTCCCTCTCGAGGGAATGGTATCACTCTCCTCTTCTCAACAAGGTGATACATTTTTGTTATCTGTGTATAATGGGAGACCAAGCACATTCCGAAAACACAGGCCTCCTAACCTCCTCCCAACTGAGTTCAAACTCAGTTCAACTTTTATGAGTATAAGTGAAATAAAACGGCGTATATAATTTTGCAAGATAAATTTATCAATCTTCCTCATGTACGTATACAATTTTTCTTAACAAGACTCTATGTAACTTCAAGCAGACGTATTCTTGAATGTTCTTGGGTTTCCAAGCCTTGAATTGCGTATTCCACAGTACATTTACAGCTTGAATTTTGCTCTTGGCCCATCAAAAGTACTTTTCCAAAATGTGTTCATCTCAAAAATGAAATGAAATGACTCCATTGTCTTTTGTCAGTTCCACTGTAACTGGCTGAAAATCAGTTCAGGGTATCTCCAGTTAGCTGTCCGAAAAGCAGCTGGGGTGTGCTCCATTACCCCCGTGACCTCGCTGATGATAAGTGGCGCAGACAATGGATGAGTGGATGTCTTTGTTAATTTTTCTCAACTGTGTTCCCCATCACTGCAAATAATATTTTGTCCATCTTAATTATGATGCGCCCCCTTTTTGACAGTTTAATATGTCCTTTGGAGAGTCCATTGATTTTCAAACAATGTATTTTCTTTTTAGTGGGAACTTAAGAGTCTTGTTAAGTCAATCAAAATGTTTACGTACTGAGATCTCTTGGTAAATCAGCTGGACTATTCAATGGCCTAATTTTTTTCTCTAAATTGAATTACCATGTAGACATTATCTTAGTTTAATTAGTGTCTATCCATTTAGCTCCTGTGCAATTATATTTTTAAATTATGATGATCTGTCTCAAGATCAATTAATGTCATTTTTAAATTACTATGATCCTTCTTAGGATTGATCAATCTGTTTCTCATTGTCTTCTAAAAATGCTCTTTCCATAGAAATTGTTTCTTTTTAATTAAACCAAACTATAAGTCAGCATTTGTTACAAATTTATTAATCATTTGTCGATCGTAACACGCTCATACTTAAAAAATTAAGTGTGGCATCAGTTGTCCTCCTAGGGGATCTTGTCCTTGGGGCTAAACTCATCAAAATTCCAAACTCCACTGCCTAAACATCAAAAATCTCAAAAATGCCAAATGGAACTCAACGTCAAAACTTTTTAATTGTCATTTCCTCTCTGCTCTGTGCAGCCCCCTGAGGTCCTTTGTGATTAAGGGTTATACAAATAAACATGACCTGGACTGACTATTAATACTTGTGTGTCCAATCATTAAGTGACTGAAACATCAGCCACGTTATTAATGATTTCTAGTCTCAATATTTCTTTTCTATGTTAATACGTTGTTATTTTCAAACTTCTCAAAATTTTGATTATTTGAAACGATTCAGATCACCTGCTCTTTTGTGTGTAATATTCTTTTGAGAGTTATCTGTTATTGAATATAGGTAAAAACTAAGGAAACAATAGATTTCCGTACTAAGCCTCTCCCACATGTGCCACTGTCAATTAATGGTAGTGAGGTTGAACTGGTCCATTCATCGAACGAACGAGAAAATGGACACTAGAATTATTTGATTACCTGATGACCGGTCGCCGTCTTTGCTTTATTAGGAGCAAAACTACATGTCTTAAAGAGTTTTTACCCTTCCACTATTCGCATGTTCAATGAAAAACGATTAGTCTTGTTACTTACATATTCTTTCTTTTTAAACTATTCTGTACGATTACCTTGTATTATACAATACAATATCTCTATTACTCTATTCTTTTACATCTATCATATTATTATTATTGAAAGTTCGGGTGTCAAATGATTTCTTTATATATATATCATGTTTATGGTTCATACTGGCTGAATACAAACACATTAAACATTTTCTTGTTTTTCACCTATTAACGCCCTTAGTCATTGTCATACTGATTTAATAATGTCATCATTGTTATTTACTTACCTGTGTTATTATTACCTGATCATATCCTTCCTCTTCGTTCCATTTCCTGGTTCTCCTATCTTCTGTGATTCTGTTAATAACTTGATTATCTTCAAAATTGATATAGACTTTCTTACCTCCTACATCTTGTCTTTCTCTTTTCTGTACCTCCTTGGTCTGGCCATGGGGGGCTCGCCATGTGGAGTCCAAATGAGATCGGAGGGGCCGCATCTCATTGTTATCCGGCTCTGCCTCTGGGACTTATAAGTAGTGTTAGTGAAGTAGTGTTACTGTAGTTGTACCTTTATGGAATAGTCTTAGTTTATGTTTTAGTTTTACTGCGCTATATTTTTTGTAGTATTTTAAAGTATTTAGGTAGTAGAATTTTTAGTATCATAATACTTTGCCATTGCATTTCTTCTTTCTTTGTAATTAACTGCAAGTGAATGGCAGAATAAGAGAAATTAAACCCGAGAGGCTTAACACGGACCCAAGTGTGGAACAACTTATCTGATTATTTTTCCTACCTCTGTGCTAAGCATCTTCTCCCTATAATATTATTTGTGTATGAATTCTGTGGTATTTCTTACTTCTTCTTCTAAAGCAAAACAATATATTATGTCCATGTTTATTAGCATTTAATTAGATATTCATCCTTGCAAAAATGTTCTTTTATTTTTTTAGCTTTTCCTATAAAAGTACTGTTATAAATGGTAAATGGTCTGCATTTATACAGCACTTTTCAAGTCAATGAAGACCTGCAAAAGCACTCTATAATGTGTTTCATACTTACCCATTCACTTTAGTCATCTAGATTTAACACAGTTCAATGTTGAAAAAGTTAAGTTATTTGCCCAAATCTATGGTATTACAGTTAGTCTCACTTAATTTTCAACAAATGATCTTTTTTAATACTTAAATTACCTTTCCCCTTTATATTTCTCTTTCTTTCTTGTATGCTCTTTGTCTCTCTTTCCCTTAATTTTTACTTTCTTTTCCCCTATCTTTCTACCTTCTTTTACTTACTCTTATCTTTCTGTTTTTGTAACTTCCCTACCTGCTCTGCCAACAATCCACTCTCAACATAACATTCCGTCCTTACGCGCCCTCTCACACTGGCTCTTTAGATCACCAGTTTAATGTGAAAATAACGTATATCATCTCACTTAATTTAAAATTTTCCTTCAAACCAATTAAATCTACTATTTTAGCTTCACCTATTTAATGTGAAAATGACGTATCTTGTTTAGCAACAAGTTATCTTACTCATTTAAAAGAAAGTATTTATTAACGCTTTTTCAATATTTTTGTATAAAAATGCCTTTATCTCAAATTAATCTATTCCAATTCACTTAGATTTTTCCTAGTCTTCCCAGTCCTTAATTTACCAATTTTGAACTGAAAACAGGAATATTTTATCTTTTAAGGTATTATTCTGGCATTACCTTGATTTAACGCATCCAAAATCACTCACTCATATTTTTCCTAAACTTCTCACTCCTTAATTTATCGATTTTCAACTGAAGAAATTCGGAACGCAAAAAAAAATCTCCGGGACTGTGGCCCGCGTTCCCTATGTTGTACACCTTCCGTGTTGAACACCGATTTCTCAAAAAGTCAATTTTTTCGACTCCTTACAATATGTTCTATCAATTCCTCTTAAAACATCCCTTTTTTAAACAATCGCCGCTATTTTTAAAAATGTTTTACACCTTTTAGGAGCACATTCGTTTGAGCCGTTTTTTTCTAAGCGCATGCGCGACACAAAACACACACAGACAGGAAAAAAAAGGTTTATAGGATAGTCGACATGGACAATTCACATGACAACGAATAAGACATACACAGGGCCTAGACAAACGAACTTCAAATTAATTTCAACAAAATTTAGTGATTTAGGTATCCTTTGAATTTTTTTTAAATCTGTGTTTGAATTGAAACGTGCACATTAGCTAAACTTTCTCTCTGCTGAAGCCACGTAGTTTATTTTAATCATTTTTTATTCCGTCATCCCTTTGTAGAATATAACTAATTCCTTTGAATTAGGGGAGTCTACCCTCCTGCGGAACTTAACTGTTTGAAATGTGTATTTTGGCCTAGTGAGTGGACTCTCTTCGTGCAAGTTATTACGTACTTACATAACGTTTAATTTCCCTGACACTGACACACGATCCCATTTAAACTACTAGCATAGTTTAAAAATAAAAGTACCTCTAATTCTTTATTTTGTACTTTCTTGGGTGAACGAATAATATATTACCTATAGGATTTTTCTCTGTCGGGCCACTTGGCCTTTGGCGCACTCTGTCTCACTCACTACTGCCCCCTATCGTTACTGCTGTTTTACTTTAAATGGCTTCTCTTAGTATTATTCTTATTTTATATCAATAAATGCACTATACCTGAACGCCAAGGCCAGCCTGGTTCGGTAAGAGGTGTCGTCTGGGCTAACAGCATGAGCCAGATGAGGAGGGAACATCTTTTTTTTTCCCCTTTGTTCCGGGGCGTGTGTCTCAAATCTCGGGCCGCGTGTCCGTCCTCAATCTGCAGCCATCCGCCCAGAAAAACAACCAATCCCGGGTTTTGGCACCAAAAATGTTGAGTCCAAGGATAAAATATTAGAATCGGCCCCTTAGGCTGACCAAAGAAAACAGGCAAACGCGAGAAATAAGGTTTTTACTACTGCAGTAGGGAAAAGATCCGCCAGCTAGCTTGTCCGGATCTTTCTCATCTACTTCCGGTTGCAGTAGCGCATTTATTGAAGAGTCACGCATGCGCATTACATACAATGGAGTCGCGCATGCGCATTACATACAATGGAGTCGCGCATGCGCATTACATTACATACAATGGAAAAAGACTGAGATGCGTGGATTTTTGAATGAGACTATGTCTGTGTGAATGATTACTTGTGTATTAAGATAGAAAAACAGGTTAAACAAGTTAATTTCATAGCAAGTTAATTTGTAACATAGGAGTCTGAGCAATACACAAAAACTAAAAGTAGCTTACTTTACATTACCGTATTTTCACGACCATAGGGCGCACAGTGTTAAAAGGCGCAGCCTCCGGAGCTGGTTCTATTTCTATGTTTAACACATACATACGTGCACCTGATTTTTGGGCGCGGGTACCCTCTGCTACGGCCGCCATACAACAACACAGACAAGCATTCAAATGTACAAATTTAATAATACAGCGGGAGCATAACTGAATTTGGTTGTGGTTTACTCAAGTATTGACTACAAAGTACTAACGTTATTTTATGATCAATTGGCACAGGCATGGTAAAAAACACGGATGAAAAAATTAATCTTCTAGCGTTGCTGCTTATGGCCGTATGGTGACAGTCAAAACACTTGATGATCCACTACTTAAGTATTTCCTCTGTCCACCTCCCCTTATTTCTGCGGAATTTCAGCCGCCTCTTGTCAACCTGTCAAAGCTTGTTTTTCAGCTTGCGCCACGAGTGGACCATTAATCTTCAATACGCTCGAGGCTGCTTGGTTTTCATGTTCCTCTGCGCGTCTGATGACCGTCAGTTTCAATCACGCTTCATAAAATTTTATCTTTGCCATTTTTAGGGTTGTTAGAACATGTTTTACATGACGCACATGCCTGTTCTTCTATATACATGCCCAAACTTCACTCTTTAGCGTTTTTATGGTATTCTTAAATATGTACGCCTTACAACACCCAAAGGGTGCACTGCCCAAAAGTCAATCACATTGATATGTTATCTGACCGGTACTGCTGGAATGTAAGGTTCAGGAACGGGGCGTTAGCTGTATTTGCGCATCAAAGGTGACTGTCACAACTCCACCACAGGGGGTCTGCCCCTCCAAGTAGACCGGAACCCAGAGCTGGTACACGTCTCACCTCGCAAGGGCAGTCTGAATTTGGACAGCAAGGCAAGAGCGCAAATCCTAACAAGAAGAACTAAACCAAAATCCTGGCCGGTCCTGACCAAGTCTCAGCCCAACGAGCAGCCAGAGAACCTTGCCAACTCAGCAGCCAAGCTTGATCAAGCTAGCAGCCAAACCAGTGGGACAAAGCCAGCGACCTCAGAGAAGCCTCAAGCCTCCAGCAGTCAACACTTCACCACTCTGCATCCTGTGGTCCTCGTCCCAACGGGCTCCCAAGCCTAACAGGATTCCTCATCGCTTTACAGCCGAGGACATAAAGACTGGGCCGTCATCTTCATCGACGCAGAACTGCGCAGAACATCTCGTTGTTGCTAGGTATTGGTATTGATGTGACCTTGAAGGGGGAACTCTATCAAAATACAATAAAGTAATAATCAAGCCAATGTTGTTGTCTATCCAAATGGTGCCAGTTTACGTTCTCAACTTCTAGTTGTCTCTATTTTATTATATTATTGTTTTGTCTTTTATTCGAGCTTCTTCAGTCGATGATTAGTAAAAGAAAAGTCCATAAATCAAGAGTGTGTTTCTTGATTAAAATATATTGAACTATCAAAACAGTAAAAAGAATTCACCTAAGGTGTGTGTAGCCACCCTTCAGAATAAATAAACAAGGTTTTTCATCCGTTTTGCTGACATAATGATCAAAAAACGTATGTGGGGCTCCAAAAAGGCGAGGGGAGTTTTGAAAAGAATAAATCTCTTTAATTTGAATGGTTGATAAATTGTTTGTTAGAATAATTTATTTAACGCACATATTGGCTACACACTATAGCATATCTGTCCCATGTCCAGATGCTGCCATACTTACAAACGAGATAGGGTCCGGACAATGGTTCGTAAGTTGAATTTGTTCGTAAGTTGCTTCAGTGCTATATTTTGTATGGAATGTATGCTTAAGGTTTATAAATTAGGTATAAGGCTTGTATAAATAATCCTAAGGAGCACTGTGCAAGCAATAATATTGAAACAGAGGAGTATCAGACCACTGTAAATCTACCAAGATTGGGCTGTTCCCCTAAACTTTCAGCTCCTACAAAGAGAAAACTGATCAGAGATGCAGCCAAGAGGCCCATGATGACTCTGGATGAACTGCAGAGGTCTACAGCTGAGGTAGGAAGATCTGTCCATAGGACAACAATCAGTCATATACAGCAAAAATCTGGCCTTTATGGAAGAGTGGCAAGAAGGAAGCCATTTCTCAAAGATATCCATAAAAAGTGTCGTTTGCAACAAGCCACCTGGGAGACACACAAAACATGTGGAAGAAGGTGCTCTGGTCAGGTGAGAACAAAATCGAACTTTTTGGCAACAATGCAAGAAGTTATGTTTGGCGTAAAAGCAGCACAGCACATCACCCTCAACACACCATCCCCACAGTCAAACATAGTGGTGGCAGTATCATGGTTTGGGCCTGCTTTTGAAATGAAAAAAAAAAGATCTTTATTTATATAGCGCTTTTCAAGTCAAGACTTCCCAAAGCGCTTTACAGTGTACTTCACATTCCCCAATAGCGGCCCTGCAGCCATGTAAGGCTGCTAACCTGCTTACTGGGAGCATTAGGGGTTCAGTGTCTTACCCAAGGACACTTTGACAGGAGCCGGGATTCGAACTGCGATCTCTTGATCCCAAGACGAGCGCTCTACCTCCTGAGCCACTGCCGCCCCTTTTCTTCAGCAGAAACAGGGAAGGTGGTTAAAATTGATGGGAAGATGGATGGAGCAAATACAGGACCATTCTGGAAGAAACCCTGATGGAGTCCGCAAAAGACCTGAGACTGCGACTTCCTCCTTCGTGGTATAAAGTTGCCGAAAAAAAGCAATACAACCATTTTCTCAACCGCATCAAGCTTACTTATTCCACTTTCATTTCAAAAGGAACGACTCGCCTCTTCTTTACACTTTACAGCAACCATATTGAATGGATGCACTTTTCTTGGATGCATTTTAAGACTTTTCAAGGAACCGCGGGAGCATCCACTTTAAAACCATCTGATTTCAAACTGTTGAGAATCGTTAAGTACTTTTGTAGCAGACTTTGCAGTTGACCACTGAATGACCTTCACAAATGTACATTAGATTTCTTTTATTTACTATTCTTGGTTTACACGGATAAAAATGTTTACTTGTAAACTTGATTTCAATTTATTGTTTATTTTATATCTTTAAAAATGTACAGCTATTTATTCATGGATTTATGTATTTTCTGATAGAACACTGTGCATAGTTGGTTTAGGGCATTTGTATTTAATTTTTGTACGAATCCACAGTATTTCCAATAAAATGTGTTTTTTTTTAATAGGACCAATTTTCTTGTGTTTATTCTAATTTTCTACATAATTGAATCAACTTAAGAAAAATAGGAAAGAAAGATAAACGAAAAGGGAAAAAAGAAAAGCCACTAAAAAGAAAATAATAGTTGGTGACTAGTCGACTTAGGTGACGTATGCAACTTCAAAATATTTTACTTGCTGACCCCGTCTTCGGGCTGAAATCATCATTGCAGCTTCTTTTGCAAGTATGTGGAATAAGATGTGCACGGATAAACACTTTCCTTGTTAATCCTTTTAGGGGTTTGGGTTGGCATTTGGTCTGTATTTAAAACTGTCCTTTTTATACTTTTTAACATTTTCATCCTACAATTAAAGAAAACCACGACCACACGCATGATACCACCCTACATGACCCACCCACCCCTGCCTCCTTCCCTTCAGCGTAATGCGCTTTGTGGCCAGGACACCAATGATAAAAGTAAGATAAAAGCAGAACGATGTGGTGAAATATATATATATATATATATATAAAACAATTCTTTGAATTCAGTTGGTAATTGTTAACACATACTCAATGGAGAAAAAAATAATTTCAAACTTTTTTACGACATCTCATACTACGCACCCCACCTTTAATATAGTCGTTAGTTGCACACTACCTGACACAGATGCTGGCCATACAAGTGAGGGACGCATGACGTAGATCCAGGTCTGCCTGAGATGGGGCACTGTAATGCAGAAGGATTCCGCTTTTCCCAAGCAGATAGTCAAGGTGCTGATAAATTTTAAAATATAGGGAGAAAAATGAATAATTGTGTCACAGCAGTGGCAGTGATGGCATACTTTTTTAATGAGGCACCTGATTGCAGTGCGCTCCATTGCCATAGATGACGGTAGCGAGCGCCTGCAGGATGCCAAGATGTGTCCACGTGCTGCAAACTTTCAGGGCCACTGTCAAGTAATTCAGAAGATTGTCCAGCGTTTCTTCGTCCATTATTACCTAAAAAGATTTTCATCAACAATATCTCAAGCTCTGTCAAGCAGATGTTGTTAAATATGTTATTGTCTGCCAACAGTGACAATGCTGATTAGAAGCGAAATGATTTTAAACGTTGCTGTATAAAACTTGTCATACAGCGTACAAGATTTAAAACGATCCGAAAACTTACAGGCAAAATGTATAAGTTGACTGGTAATGCAAGGGATGGAAAAACAGAGGAATAAGGGAAAAAGGAAGAAAACAAAACAAAAAGTAAAAAAAAATGGAAATAAGATTAAAAGGGAAAACAAAGATAAAAAAGGGTAAAAGAAAAAAGAAAAAAAATGGATAAAAGTAAGAAAACCAAACGAAATAAAAGAGAAAGATAAACGAAAAGGGAAAAATAGGAAAGAAAGATAAACGAAAAGGGAAAAAAGAAAAGCCACTAAAAAGAAAATAAAGAAAGTAAAAAGAAGAAAAAAAGAACAGGGAATAAAGAGAACAAAACGAGAAAAGAAAAATGCAGGAAAACAGAGGGAAAAAACAAAAATGTAAAGAAAAAGGGGCAAAAAAGGGGTTTTGGGGTAGCAAGATGAAGGAGAATTAGGCTTGGAATCAACATTTCTTTTTTTTACCACTGAAAGGCAATACAGAATAAAAAGCCCACATAGATTATTAACTTATAAATTGTGTGTTTTTTCAATGAATTGGTATATATTTTTATTCTTAAATCTTATTTTGTGTGGGAAATTATAAAAAAAAAATTCAAGAAAAGAGAAATGTTTTTATGAGCACTTTATGTGTAAACCCTGCTCTTCCCGAACTCGATACGGACGCTAATTCTGGTGGCCTCCAAGTCAATTGAGGTTGAGAGCCCTGGTTTAGAAGAATTAATTTATCAATATTTGAAGAAATAGTCAATTAATTACCTTGAGCTGGTTGAGGAGGTGATGCACGAGCTTGCAATACTTGACCACCAAATGTGCTTGACTGGCCGGTACAAGGCGGCTGGCATTCACTAGCAGGATACAAACATCCTGAAATTAAATCGGGTGAAACATGAATTAATAAAAGTGGCACCAGTGGCAGTTTTAGGCACGGGCAAGGCAGGCAGCCACCTGTGGCAGGATTTAAACATGTCACATCGTGCTGCACATTTAACTGAATTGTGTGAAAAAGATAAATATTTGATATAAAATTGATTATGAGGCCCACTTAGGTGAAATGGTTTAGTCTTGACTGTTTGTTGTGAGTGGCAGGTGAGGGATGGGCATTGGTTTACCTTCAAGACGAGTGGAAAATAAACAGAGATGGAAAGAAAACGTACTAAGACATCCAGGGCCCTATTTAGAAAAAAAGAAAAGAAGAGGAGAAATGAAATAAAGTTATGCAACTAGTTTTCTTTATGTGATTAGGGATGGTCAGTATCCATGTCATTAATGAAGGGCTAATGATAATTTTTGTGGTATATGTTTGATGGCCTTCTTGATATTGTGCTTGTTATGCTTATACAAAAAAATACTAATTTAGTTTTTACCCAGCAAACAAGCAGCCTCATTTCACCTTTTGTGCATTACCACAAAACTGTTACAAATTCAGTCATTAGTTTCTTTCCATCATTTGAGTTAACGTAGTTCCCCCAGACCTGTATTATTCAATGAAATGTTCATATAATCCAGGGGTGGCGAACAACTTTGACACAGAGACGAAATTTTTACTTTTTCACACCTCGCACTGACCTGCCATGAAAGACAGACACACACACACACACAATTAAAAACATTATTTCCCATAACACACTCCTCTCCTTACAATACAACAAGTATTGTTCTTATGTTGATTTCAAAGAAAGTGTCCACACTCAATACACACAAAAAAAACTAAACATGAAACAAGGCAAAGAGCCACAGTATATAGAAAATATGATGAGGCAAAGAGCCGCATTCTTATTGGCAAAGAGCCGCATACGGCTCTAGAGCCATGTGTTCGCCACCCCTGATATAATTCAGGTAGTTTAGACGACGAACATTCGCTATTCACTACAGTTCGGTTTCATGACAAAGCTAGCCTGGCCAGGCATAACTATAAGTGTTCCAAGCTTAGAATTTGAGAAAGACAGTAAGGAACTAATTGTTCCACTTTTAATTAACAGCCTATAGTCTGATGACAAACATTTGGCATGTAACGACTGGAATTTTACCTAAATTTTAATACACTGTTTTTGATCATTTCATAGTAGGACTTTATGAGTTACCAATGTTCCACTGTTTTTTGTTCTGACTAATGTGCTACTATGCTGACTGATAGGAATGCCTGAAGCTGATCGCAAATTAAGCCCCACGGCCCACTGGGATTCGTCAACCGACCCTTTTTAGTGGCACTCACCTTTAAACGCACGATTCGAACTGAGCTGGTTCGCAGAGGAGCCACTAAATTGCCACCTGACTTTGTTTTCCGTCTGAATGAGAATGATGGGAGAAGGTGCCACCACCAATATTTAATTAATTAAAAATACATTGTTAGTTAGTCGAGAAACAATGGCAAAAAGTTGGCATATGTATTCCATGGCGAATAGCAGCCTAATTTGATTCTGCTGCAAATTGTTTTCCAAGAGGAATATTCTTTTAACAAATTCAGGAATGAAGAATCGGAATCATGTGAGCACTTGTCTCACATCACATGAAAACAGTCAAGTATACCTCAATTACATGAAAGCATGGAAGGAACTGGCAGTGAGGTAAAGAAGTGGGGAAACTATTGATAAGCAGGAAATGGCACTTTTGGTGGCTGAGAGGGTTAAATGGAGAGTAGAGATGACAAGTCTGGCAGTTCAAAATTTGGCTCTAAGGGGAAACACTCTTTATACCATCAAATGGGAGGTCGAACTCATGGCCAGGTTTGACCCAATTATGAAAAATCAACTTGACCATGTTGTAAGAGGAACAGCAACTCACAACAGCTATCTAGGCCATCCCGTACAAAATGAGCTGATTTATATATATATATACACACAAAAAAAAAAAAAAAAAAAAAAAAAAAAAAGAAAGAGAGAGAAAGAGAGAGGAGAGAGAGAGAGAGAGAGAAGAGAGAGAGAGAGAGAATGAGGAGGAGAGAAAGAGAGAGAGAGAAAGAGAGAGAGAAAGAGAGAGAAGAAAGAGAGAGAGAAAGAGAGAGAAGAGAGAGAGAAAGGAGAGAGAGAAAGAGAGAGAGAAAGAGAGAGAAAGAGAGAGAGAAAGAGAGAGAGAAAGAGAGAGAGAAAGAGAGAGAGAAAGAGAGAGAGAAAGAGAGAGAGAAAGGAGAGAGAGAAAGAGAGAGAGAGAAGAAGAGAGAGAAGAAGAGAGAGAAGAAAGAGAGAGAAAGAGAGAGAAAGAGGAGAGAGAGAGAGTAAAGAGAGAGAAAGAGAGAGAAAGAGAGAGAAAGAGAAAGAGGAAAGAGAAAGAGAGAAAGAGTTGAGAGAGAAGAGAGAGAGAGAGAGAGAGAGAGAGAGAGAGAGAGAGAGAGAGAGAGAGAGAGAGAGAGACTTTATTCATCCCAGTAGGGAAATTCACACTTCCAACAGTCTACCCCGTTGTTGAGTGGCAAAATCATATCTGCCCTAGTGGAAGACATCAAAAAGGCCGTTTTATTTTATTTTTTTCAATAATTCTGAACTGCACTCCAGATATAAGCCACACAGCCCAGTTGAAAGTTGTCACTGGAGTGGTGTCACTGTTGGTGAAAGCCCCACATCAAGGGATTTTTAAGGCAGATGAGTCCCACAGGCCACCTCTTGACATCCATGATACTGACAAGACTTGATGAGTTGGGAATTCCTTAAGAAGACTGCAAGGGACAGTCATATGACAATGGGTCAAACATAAAAAGGAAAACAAAAGGGAGTTCAAGCAAGAAATAATAGGAAAGTAATCCCAGAGCTTACTTTCTACCATGTGGAGCACATACATTAAATTTAGTTTAATGTAATGCTGCTAAGAGATCCGTTGATGCCATAAGCTACTTGGGTGTCCTGCAAAAGCTTTACACTTTGTTTTCAGCCTCCACCCAACAATGGGCCATACTGAAGAATCATGTGAGCATCACCCTACAAATGTGGGCAGAAATAGTTTGGAGAGCAAGATCAAGAGTGTTGAACCCATTGTATACCAGAGAGCTGCCTAGAAAGATGCTTTAATCGAGGTGAGAGACAACACCAAAGACCCTGTTATAAGGACTGAGGCCTAGACTTTGTCTGAAAGTCAGGTCATACCACTTTAACATCTGCACAGTTGTTTGGTATGACATTCTATCTGCAATACAGCATGTCAGCAAACTCAAAAACAACATTTGCATTGACATAGTATTTAGTCTTTTAAAGAAGACAGAGCAGGGTCTCAACAGGTGTTGGTGGGGGTCTCGCCCGGGGAGTAATTTAGTGTAGAACCACCACTGCACAAAAAAATAACACTTTTCTTGTAGAGGATACAACGCATCAGATAGACAAGGTGTATTCTAAGAGGTTGACCGATTATTGGGCATGTTGATTATCGGCACTAATGTTTGGGAGTTTGAAGGATATTGGTACCAGCATTTTTTTTGTTCGACAGGACAATTATTAAGCCTAACATGCAGCTGAGCCTTTCTCTCCCCCGCTGTTTACTGTAAGTTTTTATGTACCTTTATGAAAGTTGCTGCTAAGCCTAATTTTATTTCTTACACTGTTAATGTTTGGTTTAAGGGAAAGATTACTCATGTTAGTTGTGTTGAAATTCAAATGTATTTACTGTAAAAAGGTTTCAGAGGTCTATTAAAGTTCTCTTTTAACTTATAATAAATATTTGTTTCTTTTTACATTATTAAAAATTTCTGACGCCAACTTATAAGCTTTTACAGCAAATGAATATCGGCTTCAAATATCGGTCATCGGCCTCCCCTTAAGACTAACAATCAGTATCGACCCTGAATAACCCATAGATAGATAGATAGATAGATACTTTATTCATCCCCGTAGGGAAATTCACACTTCCAGCAGTCTACCCCGTTGTTTATTAACAGATGAACATGATGCCCTAGGGGTGCTTGTAGCGAAGTGGATGACGTCACGCCAGTCCAAAAATTCGACATCCCTGCGGCAGATGGAAAACTTTTCTTTGTGAAAATCCAGGGATACACCACCTCGTGTTAGCAAGTCCACCTCCTCTCCGATTCCCCCCGGCTTTCGTGTCTCTGTTTAGCGGCGTTGAAGCCGGATTGCTCCAGGTAGCTCCGGGTGGCTACACGTTAGCGTCCGGAATGCTAAACGTGAGCCACGTTTCCGCAAAACACAGCAACTGCGCTCCCTGTGCGCTTCGATGTTTTCCACCAGCACTCGATGATCTTATTTGGTCGTGAGTTCGCATTTACCATGATTACGGATGGTACCGAAGACTTATAACGCCGCTAGCCGCTTCGCTAGCTCCGGCTTTTCTTCCACGATAGGCCCCTTCATCACGCCGGCACGAGAATTTTTCAGGGCAAGGAGTTGAAATTCCTTGAATACACACATTTCTTGTGCGTTAAAACCCATGTCCATAGGATAGAAGTAATCCATAGTGTAGTTGTCAAAACGGGAAGAAAAAACACCGAAGATGGGAGCAGACAATAAAACAATAGGGCAGCTGCTGGAAAAGGCAGCCGCTCGTGGCAGCGCCGCTTTGAAGTCAACGGTTCAATCCCGACTATATTCTGTTGCTATTTTTATAGAATTAGGGAAAGCTTTCCACACAATAAATGACAACATAAAAGTTACAGCAAAACGGAATACGAGGAATTGCTCATAACTGGGTAAAATCATATCTCTCAAATAGACAATTCAATTCAGGTCTAATAAGCATTAGCTGTCGAGTCTCTCAAGGGTATGTGTTAAGATCTTTTAGTTTTTTTGTATATAAAAGGCTTGTAAAATGTTTAATTGAAATTAAAATATGTTCTATTCGCTGACGCCACCATTATATTAGGCTCAGGTACAAATTTCACAAAAATTGCAAGGAGAAAATGCTGTAGAACTTATTGTAAAGGAATGGTTCAACCAAAACAAACTCTCAATAACTGTAAAAAAAAGGTTATGGTATTTGGGAAACAAATAACCGACCTCAAAATACAAAAAATATAGGTACTGTTCAAATCGAAAAGTTAGACTCTAAGTTTCTGGGAATGATTATTAGCCAAGATATTAGCCAGAGGGACCCCATAAAATTAGCATACAATCGAAAACAACCTGATTTAAAAACGTCCCTAATTTACATCAATTTGAAAGAAAAAAAAAAAAAAATATATATATATATATATATACACTGGACTGTCTCAGAAAATTAGAATATTGTGATAAAGTTCTTTATTTTCTGTAATGCAATTAAAATAACAAAAATGTCATACATTCTGGATTCATTACACATCAACTGAACTATTTCAAGCCTTTTATTATTTTAATATTGCTGATTTTGGCTTACAGCTGAAAAAAAACTCAAAAATCCTATCTCAAAATATTAGAATACTTCCTCAGACCAAGTAAAAAAATAATTTTATAACAGCAAAGCTAAATCAAACATTTGAAAATGTCCATTGATGCACTCAGTACTTGGTTGGGAATCCTTTTGCACGGATTACTGCATCAATCCGGCGTGGCATGGAGGCAATCAGCCTGTGGCATTGCTGAGGTGTTATTGATGCCCAGGATGCTTCGATAGCGGCCTTCAGCTCATTTGCATTTATAGGTCTGGTGTCTTTCATCTTCTTCTTAACTATACCCCACAAATTCTCGATGGGGTTCAGGTCAGGGGAATTAGCAGGCCAATCAAGGACAGTGATGCCATGGTCAGTGCACCAGTTACTGGTGGTTTTGGCACTGTGGGCAGGTGCCAGATCATGCTGGAAAATGAAATACTCATCTCCATAGAGCTTTTCAGCAGATGGAAGCATGTAGTGCTCTAAAATCTCTTGGTACACAGTTGCATTTACTCTGGACTCGACACAGTGGACCAACACCAGCAGCTGACATGGCTCCCCAAACCATTGCTGACTGTGGGAACTTCACACTGGATTTCAAGCAACTTGGATATTGCTCTTCTCCAGCCTTTCTCCAGACTCTGGCGCCTTGACTTCCAAATGAAATGCAAAACTTGCTTTCGTCTGAAAAGAGGACTTTGGACCACTCTGCAACTGTCCAGTGCTTCTTCTCCATAGCCCAAGTCAGACGCTTCTTCCGTTGTCTTGAGTTCAGAAGTGGCTTGACCATGGGAATACGGCTATTGTAGCCCATTTCCCGGACACGTCTGTGAACTGTGGCTTTTGATACCTGGACTCCAGCTTCAGCCCACTGTCTTTGAAGCTCCCTCAAATTCTGGAAGCGGCTCTTCTTCACAATTTTGTTAAGGCTGCGGTCATCTCTCTTGGTTGTGCAGCGTTTCCGGCCACATTTTTCCCTTCCAACAGACTTTTTGTGGATATGCTTTGAAACTGCACTCTGTGAACAGCCTGCTCTTTGAGAAAATTCTTTTTGTGTCTTACCCTCCTGATGGAGGGTATCAATGATGGTCCTCTGGACAGCAGTCAGATCAGCAGTGATTTAGTTTACTGAACCAAGCTGAGTGTTTTTAAGGCTCAGGAAACCCTCGCAAGGTGTTTCGAGTTAATTAGATGATTCAGGTGATTAGTTGAATAGCCTACTTGTATACTTTTTCATGATATTCTAATATTTTGAGATAGGATTTTTGAGTTTTCTTAAGCTGTAAGCCAAATTCAGCAATATTAAAATAATAAAAGGCTTGAAATAGTTCAGTTGATGTGTAATGAATCCAGAATGTATGACATTTTTGTTTTTTTAATTGCATTACAGAAAATAAAGACCTTTATCACAATATTCTAATTTTCTGAGACAGTCCAGTATATATATACAGTGGAACCTCGGTTTTCGAACGCCTCTCAGTTCGAACAAATTGGAGTCCGACCAAAAATTTCGAGAAATTCTTGCTTCGCTGTTCGGTCAAAAAAATCGGAGTTCGAGCGCCGGTAATGCGTGAGTGCGTACGCTAGGGTGCGATGCTGAGCGTCGTACAGGTGTAGATCGTTCTTTTCGTGACCAACTGTTATCACGTGCGGACGTGCTTCGTTTTGCTTTCGCTTTTAATATAGGTGTACGAAGTGTTTTAACCCCTAATTATGCCTCCGAAGAAAGTCAGTGCAAGCAGCAAAGTTGCTACAGGTGAAAAAAGAAAAGTAGTGCGTACCACTATTGAATTTAAGAAAGAAATAATAGCAAAATATGAAGGAGGTGTGCGAGTGTCTGATCTTGCCTGCACCTTCTGCTGACCACCACAAAGGTAAGAAATCCTATTCATAATTTTTTTCTTTATCTTTTTTTTTTAATTTTTACAAGTTCATGTTAGCGTAATCTTTCATATGGAGGATTACGATAACGGGAACGTACGATTAGCCTGGGTTAGCTTTAAGTTTACGTTAAACATTCAAGCTAAACATTCAGGGTGTTGGAACGGAGCACAACATTGAGGGTGTTGGAACGGAGCCTCCTTTCCAATGAACCGCTTACCACTTGTTGTGGAGACCCGGGTGCTAAATGACTTGTGAACGACCTGATTTTTTTTATTTTTACACGTTCATGTAAGCGTAATCTTTTGTACGGAAGATTACGATAACGCGAATGTACGATTAGCCTGGGTTAGCTTTAAGTTTACGTTAAACATTCAAGCTAAACATTCAGGGTGTTGGAACGGAGCCCAAAATTGAGGGTGTTGGAACGGAGCCCCCTTTCCAATGAACCGCTCACCACTTGTTGTGGAGACCCGGGTGCTAAATGACTTGTAAACAACCTGATTTTTTTATTTTTACACGTTCATGTTAGCGTAATCTTTCGTACGGAAGATTACGATAACGCGAACGTACGATTAACCTGGGTTAGCTTTAAGTTTACGTTAAACATTCATGGCAAACATTCAGGGTGTTGGAACGGATTAAAACGATTTACATTATTTGTAATGGGAAAAATGATTTCGGTGATCGAACAAATCTGTTTTCGAAGAGGGTTCTGGAACGGATTATAGTCGAGAGGTTCCACTGTGTGTGTATATACAGGGAGTGCAGAATTATTAGGCAAGTTGTATTTTTGAGGATTAATTTTATTATTGAACAACAACCATGTTCTTAATGAACCCAAAAGTCTCATTAATATCAAAGCTGAATATTTTGGAAGTTGGAGTGGGGCTTTTTTAGTTTTAGCTATTTTAGGAGGATATCTGTGTGTGCAGGTGACTATTACTGTGCATAATTATTAGGCAACTTAACAAAAAACAAATGTATACCCATTTCAATTATTTATTTTCATCAGGGAAACCAATATAACAGCTCAACATTCACAAATATACATTTCTGACATTCAAAAACAAAACAAAAACAAATCAGTGACCAATATAGCCACCTTTCTTTGCAAGGACACTCAAAAGCCTGCCATCCATGGATTCTGTCAGTGCTTTGATCTGTTCACGATCAACATTGCGTGCAGCAGCAACCACAGCCTCCCAGACACTGTTCAGAGAGGTGTACTGTTTTCCCTCCTTGTAAATCTCACATTTGATGAGGGACCACAGGTTCTCTATGGGGTTCAGATCAGGTGAACAAGGAGGCCATGTCATTAGTTTTTCTTCTTTTAGACCCTTTCTTGCCAGCCACGCTGTGGAGTACTTGGATGCGTGTGATGGAGCGTTGTCCTGCATGAAAATCATGTTTTTCTTGAAGGATGCGGACTTCTTCCTGTACCACTGCTTGAAGAAGGTGTCTTCCAGAAACTGGCAGTAGGACTGGGAGTTGAGCTTGAGTCCATCCTCAACCCGAAAAGGCCCCACAAGCTCATCTTTGATGATACCAGCCCATACCAGTACCCCACCTCCACCTTGCTGGCGTCTGAGGCGGACTGGAGCTCTCTGCCCTTTACCGATCCAGCCACGGGCCCATCCATCTGGCCCATCAAGACTCACTCTCATTTCATCAGTCCATAAAACCTTAGGAAAATCCGTCTTGAGATTTTTCTTGGCCCAGTCTTGACGTTTCAGCTTGTGTGTATTGTTCAGTGGTGGTCGTTTTTCAGCCTTTCTTACCTTGGCCATGTCTCTGAGTATTGCACACCTTGTGCTTTTGGGCACTCCAGTGATGTTGCAGCTCTGAAATATGGCAAAACTGGTGGCAAGTGGCATCTTGGCAGC